>NC_086449.1:111609189-111861689 GCF_028390025.1 Pseudophryne corroboree | reverse complement strand
ACCATGGGGAATAGCGGCTCCGCAGGAGACAGGGCACAAAAAGTAAAGCTTTAGGATCAGGTGGTGTGCACTGGCTCCTCCCCCTATGACCCTCCTCCAAGCCTCAGTTAGGTACTGTGCCCGGACGAGCGTACACAATAAGGAAGGATTTATGAATCCCGGGTAAGACTCATACCAGCCACACCAATCACACTGTACAACCTGTGATCTGAACCCAGTTAACAGTATGATAACAGCGGAGCCTCTGAAAAGATGGCTCACAACAATGATAACCCGATTTTTGTAACTATGTACAAGTAATGCAGATAATCCGCACTTGGGATGGGCGCCCAGCATCCACTACGGACTCCGAGAAATAGAATTATCGGTAAGTAAATTCTTATTTTCTCTATCGTCCTAGTGGATGCTGGGGTTCCTGAAAGGACCATGGGGATTATACCAAAGCTCCCAAACGGGCGGGAGAGTGCGGATGACTCTGCAGCACCGAATGAGAGAACTCCAGGTCCTCCTTAGCCAGGATACCAAATTTGTAGGATTTTACAAACGTGTTTGCCCCTGACTAAATAGCCGCTCGGCAAAGTTGTAAAGCCGAGACACCTCGGGCAGCCGCCCAAGATGAACCCACCTTCCTTGTGGAATGGGCATTTACATATTTTGGCTGTGGCAGGCCTGCCACAGAATGTGCAAGCTGAATTGTATTACACATCCAACTAGCAAAAGTCTGCTTAAAAGCAAGAGCACCCAGTTTGTTGGGTGCATACAGGATAACAGCAAGTCAGTTTTCCTGACTCCAGCCGTCCTGGAACCTATATTTTCAGGGCCCTGACCACATCTAGCAACTTGGAGTCCTCCAAGTCCCTAGTAGGCGCAAGACACCACAATAAGCTGGTTCAGGTGAAACACTGACACCACCTTAGGGAGAGAACTGGGGACGAGTCCGCAGCTCTGCCCTGTCCGAATGGACAAACAGATATGGGCTTTTTTGAGAAAAAAACCACCAATTTGACACTCGCCTGGTCCAGGCCAGGTCCAAGAGCATGTTCACTTTTCATGTGAGATGCTTCAAATCCACAGATTTGACTGGTTTTAAACCAATGTGTTTTGAGGAATCCCAGAACTACGTTGAGATCCCACAGTGCCACTGGAGGCACAAAAGGGGGTTGTATATGCAATACTCCCTTGACAAACTTCTGGACTTCAGGAACTGAAGCCACTTCTTTCTGGAAGAAAAATCGACAGGGCCGAAATTTGAACCTTAATGGACCCCAATTTGAGGCCCATAGACACTCCTGTTTGCAAGAAATGCAGGAATCGACCGAGTTGAAATTTCTTCGTGGGGCCTTCCTGGCCTCACACCACGCAACATATTTTCGCCACATGTGGTGATAATGTTGTGCGGTCACCTCCTTTCTGGCTTTGACCAGGGTAGGAATGACCTCTTCCTGAATGCCTTTTCCCTTAGGATCCGGCGTTCCACCGCCATGCCGTCAAACGCAGCTGCGGTAAGTCTTGGAACAGACATGGTACTTGCTGAAACAAGTCCCTTCTTAGCGGCAGAGGCCATAAGTCCTCTGTGAGCATCTCTTGAAGTTCCGGGTACCAAGTCCTTCTTGGCCAATCCGGAGCCATGAGTATAGTTTTTACTCCTCTACGTCTTATAATTCTCAGTACCTTAGGTATGAAAAGCAGAGGATGGAACACATACACCGACTGGTACACCCACGGTGTTACCAGAACGTCCACAGCTATTGCCTGAGGGTCTCTTAACCTGGCGCAATACCTGTCCCGTTTTTTGTTCAGACGGGACGCCATCATGTCCACCTTTGGTAATTCCCAACGGTTTACAATTATGTGGAAAACTTCCCCATGAAGTTCCCACTCTGCCGGGTGGAGGTCGTGCCTACTGAGGAAGTCTGCTTCCCAGTTTCCATTCCCGGAATGAAACACTGCTGACAGTGCTATCACATGATTTTCCGCCCAGCGAAAAGTCCTTGCAGTTTTTGCCACTGCCCTCCTGCTTCTTGTGCCGCCCTGTCTATTTACGTGGGCGACTGCCGTGATGTTTTATCCCACTGGATCAATACCGGCTGACCTTGAAGTAGAGGTCTTGCTAAGCTTAGAGCATTATAAATTTACCCTTAGCTATATTTATGTGGAGAAAAATCTCCAGACTTGATCACACTCCCTGGAAATTTTTTCCTTGTGTGACTGCTCCCCAGCCTCTCGGGCTGGCCTCCGTGGTCACCAACATCCAAAACTGAATGCCGAATCTGCGGCCCTCTAGAAGATGAGCACTCTGTAACCACCACAGGAGAGACACCCTTGTCCTTGGATATAGGGTTATCCGCTGATGCATCTGAAGATGCGATCCGAACCATTTGTCCAGCAGATCCCACTGAAAAGTTCTTGCATGAAATCTGCCGACTGGAATTGCTTCGAAGGAAGTCACCATTTTTTTACCATGGCCCTTGTGCAATGATGCACTGATTTTAGGAGGTTCCTGACTAGCTCGGATAACTCCCTGGCTTTCTCTTCCGGGAGAAACACCTTTTTCTGGACTGTGTCCAGAATCATCCCTAAGCACAGGAGACTTGTTGTCGGGATCAGCTGCGATTTTGGAATCTTTAGAATCCACCCCTGCTGTTGTAACAGTATCCGAGATAGTGCTACTCCGACCTCCAACTGTTCCCTGGACTTTGCCCTTATCAGGAGATCGTCCAAGTAAGGGATAATTAAGACGCCTTTTCTTCGAAGAAGAACCATCATTTCGGCCATTACCTTGGTAAAGACCCGGGGTGCCGTAGACAATCCAAACGGCAGCGTCTGAAACTGATAGTGACAGTTCTGTACCACGAACCTGAGGTACCCTTAGTGATAAGGGCAAATTTGGGACATGGAGGTAAGCATCCCTGATGTCTCGGGACACCAGATAGTCCCCTTCTTCCCGGTTCGTTATCACTGCTCTGAGTGACTCCATCTTGATTTGAACCTTTGTAAGTGTTCAAATTTTTTTAGATTTAGAATAGGTCTCACCTAGCCTTCTGGCTTCAGTACCACAATATAGTGTGGAATAATACCCCTTTTCTTGTTGTAGGAGGGGTAATTTAATTATCACCTGCTGGGAATACAGCTCGTGAATTTTTCCCATACTGCCTCCTTGTCGGAGGGAGACCTTGGTAAAGCAGCCTTCAGGAGCCTGCGCAGGGGAAACGTCTCGACATTCCAAACTGTACCCCTGGGATACTACTTGTAGGATCCAGGGGTCCTGTACGGTCTCAGCGTCATGCTGAGAGCTTGTCAGAAGGGTTGGAACGCTTCTGTTCCTGGGAATGGGCTGCCTGCTGCAGTCTTCTTCCCTTTCCTCTATCCCTGGGCAGATATGACTCTTATAGGGACGAAAGGACTGAAGCTGAAAAGACGGTGTCTTTTTCTGCAGAGATGTGACTTAGGGTAAAAACGGTGGATTTTCCAGCAGTTGCCGTGGCCACCAGGTCCGATGGACCGACCCCAAATAACTCCTCTTCCTTTATACGGCAATACACCTTTGTGCCGTTTGGAATCTGCATCACCTGACCACTGTCGTGTCCATAAACATCTTCTGGCAGATATGGACATCGCACTTACTCTTGATGCCAGAGTGCAAATATCCCTCTGTGCATCTCGCATATATAGAAATACATCCTTTAAATGCTCTATAGTCAATAAAATACTGTCCCTGTCAAGGGTATCAATATTTTTAGTCAGGGAATCCGACCAAGCCACCCCAGCTCTGCACATCCAGGCTGAGGCGATCGCTGGTCGCAGTATAACACCAGTATGTGTGTATATACTTTTTATGATATTTTTCCAGCCTCCTGTCAGCTGGCTCCTTGAGGACGGCCCTATCTATAGACGGTACCGCCACTTGTTCTGATAAGCGTGTGAGCGCCTTATCCACCCTAAGGGGTGTTTCCCAACGCGCCCTAACTTCTGGCGGGAAAGGGTATACCGCCCATATTTTCTATCGGGGGGAACCCACGCATCATCACACACTTCATTTAATTTATCTGATTCAGGAAAAACTACGGTAGTTTTTTCACATCCCACATAATACCCTCTTTTGTGGTACTTGTAGTATCAGAAATATGTAACACCTCCTTCATTGCCCTTAACGTGTGGCCCTAATAAGGAATACGTTTGTTTATTCACCGTCGACACTGGATTCAGTGTCCCTGTCTGTGTCTGTGTCGACCGACTAAAGTAAACGGGCGTTTTAAAACCCCTGACGGTGTTTTTGAGACGTCTGGACCGGTACTAATTGTTTGTCGGCCGTCTCATGTCATCAACCGACCTTGGCGCGTGTTGACATTATCACGTAATTCCCTAAATAAGCCATCCATTCCGGTGTCGACTCCCTAGAGAGTGACATCACCATTACAGGCAATTGCTCCGCCTCCTCACCAACATCGTCCTCATACATGTCGACACACACGTACCGACACACAGCACACACACAGGGAATGCTCTGATAGAGGACAGGACCTACTAGCCCTTTGGAGAGACAGAGGGAGAGTTTGCCAGCACACACCAAAAACGCTATAATTATATAGGGACAACCTTATATAAGTGTTTTCCCTTATAGCATCTTTTTTATATATTTCTAACGCCAAATTAGTGCCCCCCCTCTCTGTTTTAACCCTGTTTCTGTAGTGCAGTGCAGGGGAGAGCTTGGGAGCCTTCCCTCCAGCCTTTCTGTGAGGGAAAATGGCGCTGTGTGCTGAGGAGATAGGCCCCGCCCCTTTTTCGGCAGCCTCGTCTCCCGCTCTTAACGGATTCTGGCAGGGGTTAAATATCTCCATATAGCCCCCGGAGGCTATATGTGAGGTATTTTTAGCCAAAAAAGGTTTTCATTTGCCTCCCAGGGCGCCCCCCTCCCAGCGCCCTGCACCCTCAGTGACTGCCGTGTGAAGTGTGCTGAGAGGAAAATGGCGCACAGCTGCAGTGCTGTGCGCTACCTTAAGAAGACTGAGGAGTCTTCTGCCGCCGATTCTGGACCTCTTCTCGTTTCAGCATCTGCAAGGGGGCCGGCGGCGAGGCTCCGGTGACCATCCAGGCTGTACCTGTGATCGTCCCTCTGGAGCTAATGTCCAGTAGCCAAGAAGCCAATCCATCCTGCACGCAGGTGAGTTCACTTCTTCTCCCCTAAGTCCCTCGTTGCAGTGATCCTGTTGCCAGCAGGACTCACTGTAAAATAAAAAAACCTAAGCTAAACTTTTCTAAGCAGCTCTTTAGGAGAGCCACCTAGATTGCACCCTTCTCGGCCGGGCACAAAAATCTAACTGAGGCTTGGAGGAGGGTCATAGGGGGAGGAGCCAGTGCACACCACCTGATCCTAAAGCTTTACTTTTTGTGCCCTGTCTCCTGCGGAGCCGCTATTCCCCATGGTCCTTTCAGGAACCCCAGCATCCACTAGGACGATAGAGAAATCCTCTTCTGGTCTGTGTCCAGAATCATGCCCAAGAAGGGCAGACGAGTTGTAGGATTCAGCTGCGACTTTTGAATATTGATAATCCAGCCGTGTCGCTGTAACACAGTCAGTGAAAGTGAGACGCTGTTCAGCAACTTCTCCCGTGATCTCGCTTTTATGAGGAGATCGTTCAAGTACGGGATAATTGTGACACCCTGTTTGAGCAGGAGCACCATCATTCCCGCCATTACCTTGGTGAAAATTCTCGGGGCCGTGGAAAGCCCAAAAGGCAACGTCTGAAATTGGTAATGACAATCCTGTACCGCAAATCTCAGGTACGCCTGATGAGGAGGATATATGGGAACATGCAGGTATGCATCCTTTATGTCCAGAGATACCGTAAAATCTCCCCCTTCCAGGCTGGCGATGACCGCTCTCAGCAATTCCATCTTGAACTTGAACCGTTTTAAGTAAAGGTTCAGGGATTTTAAATTCAAAATGGGTCTGACCGAACCGTCTGGTTTCGGGACCACAAACAGAGTTGAGTAGTACCCCTTCCCTCTTTGAAGCAGGGGAACCTCTACCACCACTTGTTGAAGACACAATTTGCGAATCGCATGTAACACTATCTCCCTTTCCAGGGGGGAAGTCGGTAGGGCCGATTTGAAAAACCGACGAGGAGGCACCTCTTCGAATTCCAGCTTGTAACCCTGGGAAACAATTTCTATTGCCCAGGGATCCACCTGTGAGTGAACCCAGATGTGGCTGAACAGTCGAAGACGTGCCCCCACTGGGGCGGACTCCCTCAGGGGAGCCCCAGCGTCATGCGGTGGATTTTGCAGAGGCCGGGAAGGACTTCTGTTCCTGGGAACTAGCTGTGTTATGCAGCTTCTTCCCTCTGCCCTTACCTCTGGCAAGAAAGGACGATCCACGTACTCTCTTGCTTTTATTGGAACGAAAGGACTGCATTTGATAATGAGGCGCTTTCTTAGATTGTGAGGGAATATATGGCAAAAAATTCGATTTACCTGCCGTAGCCGTGGAGACGAGGTCCGAAAGGCCCTCTCCAAACAATTCCTCACCCTTGTAAGGCAACAACTCCACATGTCTCTTGGAGTCGGCATCACCTGACCACTGTCGGGTCCATAAGACACGCCTAGCAGAAATAGACATAGCGTTTATCCTGGAACCCAGTAAACTAATGTCTCTTTGAGCATCCCTCATATATAAGACAGCATCTTTTATATGCCCTAGGGTCATTAAAATGGTATCCTTATCAAGGGTCTCAATATTCGCTGATAAGAAATCTGTCCATGCTGCTACAGCACTACAAAACCCAGGCCGACGCAATAGCCGGTCTGAGTAACGTACCAGAATGTGAGTAAATGGACTTCAAGGTAACCTCCTGCTTGCGGTCAGCAGGATCCTTGAGGGTACCCGTATCTTGGGATGGAAGTGCTATCTTTTTTGATAAGCGCATCAAAGCTTTGTCTACCCTAGGGGAGGATTCCCACCGGATTCTGTCCTGCGACGGGAAAGGATACGCTATTAGAATCCTTTTGGGAATCTGCAGTTTTTTGTCTGGAGTTTCCCACGCTTTTTCGCATAATTCGTTCAGCTCATGTGATGAGGGAAAGGTGACCTCAGGTTTCTTTCCCTTATACATGTGTACCCTCGTGTCAGGGACAGGGGGTTCCTCAGTGATATGCAAAACATGTTTTATTGCGATAATCATATATCGAATACATTTAGCCACCTTTGGCTGTAATTTTGCATCATCGTAGTCGACACTGGAGTCTGAATCCGTGTCGGTATCTGTGTCAACTATTTGGGATAGTGGGCGCTTCTGAGACCCCGAAGGTCCAGGCGACATTGGGACAGGCATGGGTTGACTCCCTGACTGTACCCCAGCTTCAGCTTTGTCTAATCTTTTGTGCAATAAATTAACATTAGCACTTAAAACATTCCACATATCCATCCAGTCAGGTGTCGGCACTGCCGACGGAGACCTAACATTCATACACTCCCCCTCCTCATTAGGTGAGCCTTTAATCTCAGACATGTCGACACACGCGTACCGACACACCACACACACACACACACACACACACACACACACACACACACACACACACACACACACACACACACAGGGAAGCTCTTTTCTGAAGACAGGTTCCCCACCAGGCCCTTTGGAGAGACAGAGAGAGAGTATGCCAGCACACACCCCAGCGCTATATGACCCAGGAAAAAACACAGTATGTTTACCCAGTAGCGCTTTTGTTATGTATATGCGCCAATTATGTGCCCCCCCCCCCTCTACTTTAAAACCCTTCTTTCACCGTGTGTTAAGCAGGCGAGAGTCCAGGGAGCTTCCTCTCAGCGGTGCTGTGGAGAAAAATGGCGCTGGTGAGTGCTGAGGGAGAAGCCCCGCCCCCTCGGCGGCGGGCTTCTGTCCCGCTCAAATTTCTCAATAACATGGCGGGGGCTCTTTATATACATGTACAGTGCCCAGCTGTACATGTATATATCTATATATGCCACAGGAGAGGTTTATATTGCTGCCCAGGCCCCCCCCCCCCCCCCCTGCGCCCTTACAGTGACCGAGGTGTATGAGGTGAATGGGAGCAATGGCGCACAGCTGCAGTGCTGTGCGTTACCTCTATGAAGATCAAGGTGTCTTCTGCCGCCTCTGATGTTCTTTTCCTCAATACTCACCCGGCTTCAATCTTCCGACTCTGCGAGGAGGACGGCGGCGCGGCTCTGGGACGGACGGCTAGGGTGGGACCTGCGTACCGATCCCTCTGGAGCTAATGGTGTCCAGTAGCCTAAGAAACAGAGCCCTGAAACTCAGAGAAGTGGGTCTGTTTCTCTCTCCTCAGTCCCTCGATGCAGGGAGTCTGTTGCCAGCAGGCTCCCTGAAAATAAAAAACCTAACAAAAATGCTTTCTTACAGGAAACTCAGGAGAGCTCCTGAAATGCACCCAGTCTCCACTGGGCACAGTATCTGGAGGAGGGGCATAGAGGGAGGAGCCAGTGCACACCCAGAGTCAAAGTCTTTCTTAAAGTGCCCATGTCTGCTGCGGAGCCTGTCTATCCCCATGGTCCTTACGGAGTCCCCAGCATCCTCTAGGACGTTAGAGAAACATGGCAGTAAGGCATACAAGGGTAAAATGAAAAGCAACTAACAGGACACCTAGTTTGCAGCTTACACAGTAAGGAAAATGGTCTTACTCATAATTGCTTTTAGATCATTTTCTCCTTTATAACTATTTTAAAGTGAGCTGAGGGGAAAATAACAATAGAGGGTCCAGTTACATTTTTAAATAATTAAAAATATATATATATTTGAACAAAAAATAAACATGTATAATAATTCTCCAACACTCCGAAGATGGTAAGCTCATATTGTGAATTGCATAAAATATTTATATGAATCCCACTTAATCACTGTTACACACTGGTTCTCACTGAGCGGAGGTTGAGACGAGAGGGGTGTCATTCGGCAGGATCACTGGAAGTGTTGTGGATCTCTGATAATCTCAGGTCTCTGAGGAGTTACGTGAAAAACTACTGTCTCCCACTGTGATGCTCTAAGACATTGGCAAGATGGTGCCGCACTTATGTGCAGTATTTAGGTCAGCAGCCATCTTGGTACAGGGAGTGAAGCCTCCCTGAAGGAACAGTATGGAATCTGCGCAGTAGCGCTCTCCCCTTTCAACACTTTTTACATACAAATAGGATAATAATGATAAAACTCCCACAAAGTCATCTAAATGGGATGTAATCACCATCCCGGTGGTCAGCATACCGCCACCGGGATCCCGGCCACCAGAATGCCGGCAGGGGGCCGAGGACTATTCCCACTAGTTGGTGTCCATGACACCCATAGAGTGGGAATAGAACCTTTGGTGAGCGCAGCAAGCCACCGAGCCCACAGTGTGAAGCCCGCAGCAAAGGGCTTCTTTTCGCTTGCCCCCCTGCCAGCGTTCTGGCAGTCAGGATCCCAACGTCGGTGTGCTGATCGCCAGGATCCCGGCCGTTGGTCAACCATACTCAATGCATCAGAATGATTACTTGTGCCTGGTGTAGGATTTTCAGACATGTGTAGTTTACTGTATAAAAGGATTTAAACCCTTATAGGAACTGAGATCTAAGGTGTATTACATGTAGTTAAAAAAAATAGGATTGTAAATTACCTACCGGTAAATCCTTTTCTTGTAGTCCGTAGAGGATACTGGGGTCCATTTAGTACCATGGGGTATAGACGGGTCCACTAGGAGCCTTGGGCACTCTAAAGAATTTGATAATGTGCGCTAGCTCCTCCCTCTATGCCCCTCCTACCAGACTCAGTCTAGGAAACTGTGCCCGAGGAGACGGACATACCTCGAGAGAAGGATTGAAAGGACAGTGGTGAGTTTTGAACCAGTACACACAAAACAAGAGGAAACCATGCTAACCAAAGTTGATGAGGAACAGCAACAACTGTACCAATAACAGTACTTAACCAAGTAACAGTGCAGGAAAACACAAAGCACTGGGTGGGCGCCCAATATCCTCTACGGACTACGAGAAAAGGATTCACCAGTAGGTAATTAAAATCCTATTTTCTCTTGCATCCTTGAGGATACTGGGGTCCATTTAGTACCATGGGGATGTACCAAAGCTCCCAAACCAGGTGGGAGAGTGCTGAGGTTCCTGCAGAACTGAAGGTCCTCAGAGGCCAAAGTATCGAACTTGTAGAACTTTGCAAACATGTTCGAACCTGACCAAGTAGCTGGTCGGCAGAGCTGTAAAGCCGAGACTGCCCGGGCAGCCGTCCAGGAAGAACCCACCGACCTAGTAGAGTGGGCCTGTACAGATTTTGGAACTAGCAAACCTGCCATAGAATAAGCATGCTGGATAGTAAGCCTGATCCAGCGGGTAATAGATTGCTTTCAAGCAGCACACCCAATTTTATTGGGATCATAGAGAACAAACAGCAAGTCTGATTTTCTGTGACGATTTGTACGCTTCACGTAGATCTTCAAAGCCCTCACAACATCCAAGGACTTTGAAGTAGCAGAGGTGTCAGTAACCAACGGAACCACAATAGGTTGGTCGATATGAAACGCAGACACCACCTTAGGAAGAAAATGCTGACGAGTTCTGAGTTCAGCTCTATCTTCATGAAAAATCAAATAGGGGTTTTTGTGAGACAATGCCCTCAGTTCCGACACACACCCGGCTGAAGCTAAGGCCAACAGTGTGATGGTTTTCCACGTAAGAAACTTCATGTCAACCTCCTGTAAAGGCTCAAACCATTCTGAATGTAGAAACTGCAATACCACGTTGAGATCCCAAGGTGCCGTGGGAGGCACAAAGGGCGGTTGGATGTGCAGAACACCCTTCAAGAACATCTGAACCTCCGGAAGGGAAGCCAATTGTTTCTGGAAGAAAATGGACAAGGCCGAAATATAGACTTTTATGGAGCCCAAGCGTAGGCCCACGTCCACCCCTGACTGCAGAAAAAGGAGAAAACGTCCCAGTTGAAATTCCTCCGCAGGAAATTCCCTGTTTTCACACTAAGAGACGTATTTTTTCCAAATACGGTGGTAATGTTTAGATGTTAACCCCTTTCTGGCTTGGCTCAATGGCCCTCATTCCGAGTTGATCACTCGCTAGCTACTTTTAGCAGCCATGCAAACGCATAATCGCCACCCACGGGGGAGTGTATTTTCGCTTTGTAGGAGGGCGAACGCTTGTGCAGCAGAGCGGCTGCAAACACGTTTTGTGCAAAATAAGACCAGCCCTGTAGTTACTCTTCGCGTGCGTTGATTCTTAAGACGGAGGGACGGCTTTTGACGTAACACACCCGCCCAGCGAACGCCCAGCCATGCCTGCATTTTTTCTGCCATGCCTGCGTTTTTCTAAGCACTCCCTGAAAATGGTCAGTTGCCACCCAGAAACGCCCACTTCATGTCAATCTTCCTGCGTTCGGCCGTGCGACTGGAATGTTCGTTAGACTCTGTGCAAACCCACGATGCTCATTGTACCTGTACGACACGCCTGCGCATTGCGGTGCATACGCATGCCCAGAAATGCAGATTTTTAGCCTGATCGCTGCGCTGCAAACAACGGCAGCTAGCGATCAACTCGGAATGACCATCAAACTTGGAATAGCCCTGTCCGGGATCCCTTTCCAGGCTAGAATTTGATGCTCAACTTCCTTGCCGTAAAACATAGCCGTGGTAAGTCTTGATAGAATAACGGCCCTTGTTGCAGAAGATCCTCACGAAGAGGTAGAGGCCATGGGTCCTCTAAGAGCATCTCCAGTACATCCGCGTACCAGGCCCTTCTTGGCCAGTCCGGAGCAATGAGTATTGCTTGAATCTTTTCTCTTTTTATTATTTTGAGGATTCTTGGTATCAATGGAAGTGGTGGAAACACGTACACCATCTGGTAAACTCATGGAGTCACCAGAGCGTCCACCGCCACAGCCTGTGGGTCCCTTGACCTGGAGCAATACCGCTTGAGTTTCTTGTTGAGACGAGAGGCCATCATGTTGATTTGAGGAACCCCCCCACCGACGTATCAAGCTCCCGAACACCTACGGGTGAAGGCCCCACTCTCTTGGGTGAAGGTCGTGTCTGCTGAGGAAGTTTGCTTCCCAGTGGTCCACTCCCGGAATGAAGATTGCCGACAACGCCACAACGTGTCTTTCTGCCCAGAGGAGAATCCTTGTTACCTCTGACCTTGCTGCTCTGCTCTTCGTTCCACCGTGCCGGTTTATGTATGTTACTGCCGTCACATTATCCGACTGAACCTGAATGGCTTGATCTTGAAGAAGATGTGATGCCTGTAGAAGGGCGTTGTATATGGCCCTTAGTTCCAGAATGTTGATTGGGAAAATGGATTCCCGACTTGACCATTTTTCTTGGAACTGTTCTCCTTGGGTGACTGCTCCCCAACCTCTGAGGCTTGCGTCTGTGGTTAGCAGAATACAATTTTGAATCCCGAACCTTCGGCCCTCTGTCAGGTGAGAAGTCTGAAGCTACCACAGAAGAGAAATCCTTGCTCTTGGCGACAGACGTATCTTCTGGTGCATGTGGAGATGCGATCTGGACCATTTGTCCAACAGATCCAGCTGGAAGGGCCTTGCGTGAAACATTTCATACTGCAGTGCCTCATAAGCGGCTACCATCTTTCCCAGAAGGCGAATGCATAGATGCACCGATATCCGGGTTGGTTTCAGAACATCCTGCACCATCGACTGGATTACCAAAGCCTTTTTTCAATAGAAGGAATACCTTCTGTGCCTCCGTATCTAGTATCATCCCCAGGAACGGAACCCTCCGTGTTGGTTCCAGGTGAGATTTTGGTAGGTTCAGAATCCACCTGTGATCCCGGAGTAGACGAGTTGAGAGGGCAATGTTGTCTAACAACCTCTCCCTGTCACACACCAGAGGCGGCGTTCGCCGCGCTTACCCCTGCGTGTCTGCTGGTTGGTGTTGCGGCCTCTGCCTTTGGTGGGCCATGGGCTCCGGCGTCTGGTTGGCACGGCTACCGGCGGTTCTCCGGGGCATGGGCGCCGCCATGACACCCGGCATCACGTGGACGGGGGGCAGGTGACATCAACAGACTGCTCTGCCAATCCAGCGCTGGCGGGAGATTCAAAGTCAGACGCCGGACAGAGCTTCAGTGCCCGAGTATCGTCTTTCCCTGACGTAGATGCCAGTGCTCCTGTTTCCGGCAAGGATCCCTGCAGTCTTACCCCAGTGCCTCCGGCATTTCCAGCTGTCAGTTCACTGCTCCAGCTTCGGTGTATTCAGCAGCCGGTAACCTTCCTGCGTTCCAGTCATCCGTGCTCCTAGGAATCAGCGTCACAAGTCTGCGTTCTCAAGTTCCATAATCCAACAGCGTCTCAAACCCCTGCACTTCAATTCCTCTCATCATCAGCGTCTCAAGTCTCTGTTCACAAGTTCTACAGATCCACAGCGTCAGAAACCCCTGCACTTCAATTCCTCACTTCATTAGCGTCTCAGGGGTATATTTACTAAGGTCCCGATTTTGACCGAGATGCCGTTTTTTCTTCAAAGTGTCATCTCGGGAATTTACTAAGCAAAAATCTCGGCAGTGATGAGGGCATTCGTAATATTTTGGAAGTCCTAGGAAAAAAAATCACGAATCAATACACCATCGGTCAAATACGCCTGCAATTTGGTAGAAATCGGTAATTTACTAAAAAGTGCAAATCACAAACACTGCCGACAATAGCCAAACACTGCCGTACTGAAATACAATTCGTGAAAAAGTGCTAAAAAAAAAACAGACCTGCTTTTTTATCCCGTGTTTGGATAGGCATGCAGGGATCCATGATATCCGTGCATGTTTATCAGTGGGAAGGGGATGGGAAAGTTTTTTTTTTTTTTTTTTTTTAAATTGCGTGGGGTCCCCCCTCCTAAGCAAAACCAGCCTCGGGCTCTTTGAGCCGGTCCTGGTTGCAAAAATATGGGGAAAAAAATTATAGAGGTTCCCCCATATTTAAACAACCAGCACCGGGCTCTGCGCCTGGTCCTGGTTCCAAAAATACGGGGGACAAAAAGCGTAGGGGTCCCCCGTATTTCTGAAACCAGCACCGGGCTCCACTAGCCAGATATATAATGCCACAGCCGGGGGACACTTTTATATAGCTCCCGGCGGCCCTGGCATTACATAACCAACTAGTCACCCCTGGCCGGGGTACCCTGGAGGAGTGGGGACCCCTTCAATCAAGGGGTCCCCCCCCTCCAGCCACCCAAGGACCAGGGGTGAAGCCTGAGGCTGCCCCCCCCATCCAAGGGCTGCGGATGGGAGGCTGATAGCCGTTGTGAAAAAAAATGAATATTTTTTTAGTAGCAGTACTACAAGTCCCATCAAGCCTCCCCCGCAAGCTGGTACTTGGAGAACCACAAGCATGCGGAGGAAAACCGGGCCCGCTGGTACCTGTAGTACTACTATTAAAAAAAATACCCCAATAAAAACATAAGACACACACCTTGAAAGTATAACTTTAATGCATACATAAACACCTCCATATACAGATACTTACCTTATGTTCACACGAGGGTCGGTCCTCTTCTCCATGTAGAATCCATGGGGTACCTGTGGAAAAAATATACTCACAAAATCCAGGGTAGAAGGCTCTTCTCCTTGTAATCCATTTGTAATCCAGGTACTTGTCAAAATAAAAAAACGGACACCCGACCTCGCACTGAAAGGGGCCCCATGTTTTCACATGGGACCCCTTTCCCCGAATGCCAGAAACCCCCTCTGACTTAAGTCTAAGAGGGTACCATCAGCCAATCAGGGAGCGCCACATTGTGGCACCCTCCTGATTGGCTGTGTGCTCCTGTACTGTATGACAGGCGGCACACGGCAGTGTTACAATGTAGCGCCTATGCGCTCCATTATAACCAATGGTGGGAACTTTGTGGTCAGCGGTTGACCGAAAGTAACCTCACCGCTGACCACATCCGCAGTCCACTGGTGTAGCCATAAGCCCCTGCACGCACCACTGCCATGGCAGTGGTGCGTGCGTTGAGCAAGCCTATTTCTTTTATGAGCAAGCCTATTTCTTTTATGGCATCCACCATAAAAATAAGAATTTACTTACCGATAATTCTATTTCTCATAGTCCGTAGTGGATGCTGGGAACTCCGTAAGGACCATGGGGAATAGCAGCTCCGCAGGAGACTGGGCACAAAAAGTAAAAGCTTTAGACTAGCTGGTGTGCACTGGCTCCTCCCCCTATGACCCTCCTCCAAGCCTCAGTTAAGATACTGTGCCCGGACGAGCGTACATAATAAGGAAGGATCTTGAATCCCGGGTAAGACTCATACCAGCCACACCAATCACACCGTACAACTCGTGATCTGAACCCAGTTAACAGTATGATAACCGTAGGAGCCTCTGAAAAGATGGCTTCCAACAATAAACAACCCGATTTGTTTGTAACAATAACTATATACAAGTATTGCAGACAATCCGCACTTGGGATGGGCGCCCAGCATCCACTACGGACTATGAGAAATAGAATTATCGGTAAGTAAATTCTTATTTTCTCTGACGTCCTAGTGGATGCTGGGAACTCCGTAAGGACCATGGGGATTATACCAAAGCTCCCAAACGGGCGGGAGAGTGCAGATGACTCTGCAGCACCGAATGAGAGAACTCCAGGTCCTCCTCAGCCAGGGTATCAAATTTGTAGAATTTAGCAAACGTGTTTGCCCCTGACCAAGTAGCTGCTCGGCAAAGTTGTAAAGCCGAGACCCCTCGGGCAGCCGCCCAAGGTGAGCCCACCTTCCTTGTGGAATGGGCTTTTACAGATTTTGGCTGTGGCAGGCCTGCCACAGAATGTGCAAGTTGAATTGTACTACAAATCCAACGAGCAATCGTCTGCTTAGAAGCAGGAGCACCCAGCTTGTTGGGTGCATACAGTATAAACAGCGAGTCAGATTTTCTGACTCCAGCCGTCCTGGAAACATATATTTTCAGGGCCCTGACTACGTCCAGCAACTTGGAGTCCTCCAAGTCCCTAGTAGCCACAGGTACCACAATAGGTTGATTCATGTGAAACGCTGAAACCACCTTAGGGAGAAATTGAGGACGAGTCCTCAATTCCGCCCTATCCGAATGAAATATCAGGTAAGGGCTTTTATAGGATAAAGCCGCCAATTCTGATACGCGCCTGGCTGAAGCCAGGGCCAACAGCATTACCACTTTCCATGTGAGATATTTCAAATCCACTGTGGCAAGTGGTTCAAACCAATGTGATTTTAGGAACCCTAAAACTACATTGAGATCCCAAGGTGCCACTGGAGGCACAAAAGGAGGCTGTATATGCAGTACCCCTTTGACAAACGTCTGAACTTCAGGCCAGTTCTTTCTGGAAGAAGATCGACAGGGCCGAAATTTGAACCTTAATGGATCCTAATTTTAGGCCCATAGACAATCCTGCTTGCAGGAAATGTAGGAAACGACCCAGTTGAAATTCCTCCGTAGGGGCCTTCGTGGCCTCACACCACGCAACATATTTTCGCCAAATGCGATGATAATGTTTTGCAGTTACATCCTTCCTGGCCTTGATCAGGGTAGGGATGACTTCATCTGGAATGCCTTTTTCCTTCAGGATCCGGCGTTCAACCGCCATGACGTCAAACGCAGCCGCGGTAAGTCTTGGAACAGACAAGGTCCCTGCTGGAGCAGGTCCTTCCTTAGAGGTAGAGGCCACGGGTCCTCCGTGAGCATCTCTTGCAGCTCCGGGTACCAAGTTCTTCTTGGCCAATCCGGAGCCACGAGTATCGTTCTTACTCCTCTCCTTCTTATGATTGTCAGTACTTTTGGTATGAGAGGAAGAGGAGGGAACACATATACCGACTGGAACACCCACGGAGTTACCAGAGCGTCCACCGCTATTGCCTGAGGGTCCCTTGACCTGGCGCAATATCTGTCCAGTTTCTTGTTGAGACGGGACGCCATCATGTCCACCTTTGGTTTTTCCCAACGGTTTACAATCACTTGGAAGACTTCTGGATGAAGTCCCCACTCCCCCGGGTGGAGGTCGTGTCTGCTGAGGAAGTCTGCTTCCCAGTTGTCCACTCCCGGAATGAACACTGCTGACAGTGCTATCACATGATTTTCCGCCCTTCCTTGCAGCTTCTGCCATTGCCCTCCTGCTTCTTGTGCCGCCCTGTCTGTTTACGTGGGCGACAGCCGTGATGTTGTCCGACTGGATCAATACCGGTTGACCCTGAAGCAGAGGCCTTGCTTGACTTAGGGCATTGTAAATGGCCCTTAGCTCTAGGATATTTATGTGAAGAGACGTTTCCATGCTTGACCACAAGCCCTGGAAATTTCTTCCCTGTGTGACTGCTCCCCAGCCTCTCAGGCTGGCATCCGTGGTTACCAGCATCCAATCCTGAATGCCGAATCTGCGGCCCTCTAGAAGATGAGCCTTCTGTAACCACCACAGGAGAGATACCCTTGTCCTTGGAGATAGGGTTATCCGCTGATGCATCTGAAGATGCGATCCGGACCATTTGTCCAGCAGATCCCACTGAAAAGTTCTTGCATGGAATCTTCCGAATGGAATCGCTTCGTAAGAAGCCACCATTTTTCCCAGGACTCTCGTGCACTGATGCACTGACACTTGTCCTGGTTTTAGGAGGTTCCTGACTAGCTCGGATAACTCCCTGGCCTTCTCCTCCGGGAGAAACACCTTTTTCTGGACTGTGTCCAGAATCATCCCTAGGAACAGTAGACGTGTTGTTGGAATCAGCTGTGATTTTGGGATATTTAGAATCCACCCGTGCTGACGTAGCACTACCTGAGATAGTGCTACTCCGACCTCTAACTGTTCCCTGGACCTTGCCCTTATCAGGAGATCGTCCAAGTAAGGGATAATTAATACGCCTTTTCTTCGAAGAAGAATCATCATTTCGGCCATTACCTTGGTAAAGACCCGTGGTGCCGTGGACAATCCAAACGGCAGCGTCTGAAACTGATAATGACAGTTTTGTATCACAAACCTGAGGTACCCTTGGTGAGAAGGGTAGATTGGGACATGGAGATAAGCATCCTTGATGTCTAGAGATACCATATAGTCCCCTTCTTCCAGGTTCGCTATCACTGCTCTGAGTGACTCCATCTTGAATTTGAACCTTTTTATGTAAGTGTTCAAAGATTTTAGATTTAAAATTGGTCTCACCGAGCCGTCCGGCTTCGGTACCACAAACAGCGTGGAATAATACCCCTTTCCCTGTTGTAGGAGGGGTACCTTGATTATCACCTGCTGGGAATACAGGTTGTGAATAGCTTCCAATACTGCCTCCCTGTCGGAGGGAGACGTTGGTAGAGCAGACTTCAGGAACCGGCGAGGGGGAGACGTCTCGAATTCCAATTTGTACCCCTGTGATACTACCTGCAGGATCCAGGGGTCCACTTGCGAGTGAGCCCACTGCGCGCTGAAATTCTTGAGACGGCCCCCCACCGTGCCCGAGTCTGCTTGCAGAGCCCCAGCGTCATGCTGAGGACTTGGCAGAAGCGGGGGAGGGCTTCTGCTCCTGGGAAGAGGCTGCATGGTGCAGTCTTTTTCCCCTTCCTCTGCCCCGGGGCAGGAACGAGCGGCCTTTTTCCCTCTTGCCCTTATAGGGACGAAAGGACTGGGTTTGAAAAGACGGTGTCTTTTTCTGCTGAGAGGTGACCTGGGGTAAAAAGGTGGATTTTCCAGCCGTTGCCGTGGCCACCAGGTCCGAAAGACCGACCCCAAATAACTCCTCCCCTTTATATGGCAATACTTCCATATGTCGTTTGGAATCCGCATCACCTGACCACTGTCGCGTCCATAACGTTCTTCTGGCAGAAATGGACATCGCACTTACTCTAGATGCCAGGGTGCAAATATCCCTCTGTGCATCTCGCATATATAGTAATGCATCCTTTAAATGCTCTATAGTTAATAATATACTGTCCCTATCCAGGGTATCAATATTTTCAGTCAGGGAATCCGACCAAGCCACTCCAGCGCTGCACATCCAGGCTGAGGCGATCGCTGGTCGCAGTATAACACCGGTATGTGTGTATATACCTTTTAAGATATTTTCCAGCCTTCTATCAGCTGGTTCCTTGAGAGCGGCCGTATCAGGAGACGGTAGTAATGCATCCTTTAAATGCTCTATAGTTAATAATATACTGTCCCTATCCAGGGTATCAATATTTTCAGTCAGGGAATCCGACCAAGCCACTCCAGCGCTGCACATCCAGGCTGAGGCGATCGCTGGTCGCAGTATAACACCGGTATGTGTGTATATACCTTTTAAGATATTTTCCAGCCTTCTATCAGCTGGTTCCTTGAGAGCGGCCGTATCAGGAGACGGTAACGCCACTTGTTTTGATAAGCGTGTGAGCGCCTTATCTACCCTAGGGGGTGTTTCCCAACGCGTCCTAACCTCTGGCGGGAAAGGGTATAATGCCAATAATTTATTAGAAATCAGCAGTTTTTTATCGGGGGAAACCCACGCTTTATCACACACCTCATTTAATTCATCTGACTCAGGAAAAACCACTGGTAGTTTTTTCACACCCCACATAATACCCTTTTTTGTGGTACTTGTAGTGTCAGAAATGTTCAATGCCTCCTTCATTGCCGTGATCATGTAACGTGTGGCCCTACTGGACATTACGTTTGTCTCGTCACCGTCGACACTGGATTCAGTATTCGTGTCAGGGTCTGTGTCGACCATCTGAGGTAACGGGCGTTTTAGCGCCCCTGACGGTGTCTGAGACGCCTGAACAGGCACTAATTGATTTGTCGGCTGTCTCATGTCGTCAACAGTTTTTTGCAAAGTGCTGACATTGTCACGTAATTCTTTAATTACTACCATCCAGTCAGGTGTCGACTCCCTAGGGGGTGACATCACTAACACAGGCAATTGCTCTGCTTCCACATCATTTTCCTCCTCATACATGTCGACACAATCGTACCGACACCCAGCACACACACAGGGAATGCTCTGATAGAGGACAGGACCCCACTAGCCCTTTGGGGAGACAGAGGGAGAGTTTGCCAGCACACACCAGAGCGCTATATATATATATACAGGGATAACCTTATATAAGTGTTACTCCCTGTTATAGCTGCTGTATTTATATATTAGCTGCCAATAGTGCCCCCCTCTCTGTTTTACCCTGTTTCTGTAGTGCAGGACTGCAGGGGAGAGTCAGGGAGCCGTCCTTCCAGCGGAGCTGTGAAAGAAAATGGCGCTTGTGTGCTGAGGAGAAAGGCTCCGCCCCCTTCACGGCGGCCTTTTCTCCCGCTTTTTTCAGGAAACTGGCAGGGGATAAATGCATCCATATAGCCCAGGAGCTATATGTGATGCATTTTTTTTTAGCCATATAAGGTTTTTATATCGTTTTTATTGCGTCTCAGGGCGCTCCCCCCCAGCGCCCTGCACCCTCAGTGACCGGAGTGTGAAGTGTGCTGAGAGCAATGGCGCACAGCTGCAGTGCTGTGCGCTACCTTATTTGAAGACAGGAACGTCTTCTGCCGCCGCTTTCTCCGGACCTCTTCGCTCTTCTGGCTCTGTAAGGGGGCCGGCGGCGCGGCTCCGGGACCCATCCAGGCTGAACCTGTGATCGTCCCTCTGGAGCTAATGTCCAGTAGCCAAGAAGCCCAATCCACTCTGCAGTCAGGTGAGTTCGCTTCTTCTCCCCTTAGTCCCACGATGCAGTGAGCCTGTTGCCAGCAGGACTCACTGAAAATAAAAAACCTATTTAAACTTTTACTTCTAAGCAGCTCAGGAGAGCCACCTAGCTTGCACCCTTCTCGTTCGGGCACAAAAATCTAACTGAGGCTTGGAGGAGGGTCATAGGGGGAGGAGCCAGTGCACACCAGCTAGTCTAAAGCTTTTACTTTTTGTGCCCAGTCTCCTGCGGAGCCGCTATTCCCCATGGTCCTTACGGAGTTCCCAGCATCCACTAGGACGTCAGAGAAATAAAGAGTCCTGTATATGTTGTAGGAGTAAAACTACCTCCCCCCTGGATAAGGAATCTATTCTCGCCATTAGGTTACCTGACCATTTTGCAAGTGATCCATGCACAAGCAATAGAGGGTCTTTGGGCCATCCCAGCAGCTGTATATACAGATCTGAGAGTGGTCTCAATCTTGCGGTCAGCCGTGTCCTTTAAGGAGGCTGCCCCAGGGACAGGTAATATTATCTTACGTGATAACCTAGATACCGATGCATCAACAATCGGTGGATTTTCCCATTTCTTCCTATCATCCTGAGGAAAAGGGAAGGATGCGAGTAACCTTTTAGGGATCTGAAATTTCTTATCAGGATTAATCTCTTCAAATAGGGAATTCAACTCTTTTGATGCAGGAAAAGTAGCAGAGGATTTCTTTTTTACATTAAAAGAAGATTCCTCATCCTCCTCTGTCACCTTATCAGGAACGTGCAGGACGTCTCTAATAGCTTCTATCAGGGCCTGTATTCCTTGTGACAGAGCAGCATCCCCCCCTCCTTAGTCCACCTCACCCTCCTCCGCGTCCGATACGTCATCATCAGTGTCAGCCTTCAGGATCTGGGCCAGTGTACGCTTTGGCGGACAAATGGTATGGGTCTGAAAACTGAATCTCTAGTCATCAGGTCATCCACAGACTGCCTTAAGTATTGTGTCTCTCTTTCATTATGGGATAATTTATTCAAAATATTTGAGATCATCACTTTAAGGGAATCCAACCATGCTGGTTTGGACCCACTAGCCTGAGAATGTGTAGTATCCTGAGTACACTGTAGTGATCCCCCTGAGGCAGAGCCGGATTAAGACCATGGGGGGCCCGGGGTACTTTAGACAGTGGGGCCCCTATTGAAGAGAGGGGTGGAGGGGTGGGGGGCACACCTATTAACGGGGCCTAATGCCCACCATGCGCCCTTGGGCCGGGAGGGCCCGACTATAAATGGCCACGGGCCGAGAGGGCCCGACTACATACCCACAGGCCGGGAGGGCCTGACTGTACCTACGGGCCTAGTGCCCGATCCCTGAAGGTCTAGGGAGGAAAGGATGAGGGGGGGTGAGATCAGCCTCACCTGGTCCGGGTCATCTTCCATCAGGAGCACGGCGTCTTCCGGCCTCTTCAGCGGCCACCGGAGCTCTTCTCCCTCCGTCCGGCTCTTCACTGCTCTTCAGCGCGGCCTCCCTCTTCGGCTCTCGCCCGGTGTCTTCTGCGCTCTTCCGCGCGGTCGTCTTCTTCGGCTCCCGCCCGGCGTCTGACTTCAGATGCCGGGGCCTATGACGCGGCGAGCACCGATTGGCTCGCCGCGCCATCTTCTGATTGGCCGGCGCCCCGCGAGCCGTGATTGGCTCGCGGACGGCGCCGGGTTTGAACTCCCGCCGCCAACGCTTGAGATTGGCTGCCAAAACGGCGCCACGTTTTAAGCGCCGCTGCCCGTCGCCACTTCCAGTCTGGTGCAGGGAAACACCTGGTCCCTGCACCGGACACCCGCCGCTTACTGACAGGTCACCGCTGTGCTCTGCAGGGGACACAGATCCCCTGCACCCTGCCGCTCGGATGTGCCCTGGAACACAGGGCACATCTCTACAGCACCACAGATTGGATCGGAAGAGAGATCCGATCTGGTGTGTGGCAGGGGGCCCTTTTGGAAAGGGGGGCCCGGGGGTACGTATCCCCGGGACCCCCCCCTTAATCCGGCTCTGCCCTGAGGAAGAAAGACACTCTGCCGTAAATGAAACACACTCCTTGCCTGACATTGTAAATGTGAAGCATACACGCACACACGCGCGCAAAAGGTTAAAACACAGTTTACCCACACAGAGCCCTTCCAGGGAGACACAAAGTATATAGGAGTCAGCCACACCACACCCTTAGTGCTAATGCCAAGCTTAGGTGGGTTGTAGACTAAGTACCCTGATAGGGGTTTAGTACTCTAATAATGCCCCCCCCCCCCCCCCCCCTTTCTATGACCCCCTGTACCACTGAGGTAAGCTGGAGTCCTTCTGGAGAAGCTGCGCTTCCCTGCCAGTCTGTCTGTGTAGAACTGCAGAGGGAAAATGGCTCTGGTGAGCCGCTCATAGTGAAGCCCCACCCCCTTAATGACGCGCGGTCTTCCCGGTTTTATTTTAAACTGGCTGAGGTGTTTTAGATGCCTGAACAGTGGGACATAGCCCTTGCAAGCGTATTTGCCAGTGTGGGTACTGTATAGGATGACTCAGCTCGCCCCTCATAGCGGTGCAGCCTGTGCTGATCTGAGCCTGGAGATGCAGCCTGCTCCTCAGCGCTGTGCTCCGTACTCTCATGCCGCCATAATAGCCGGCGACCCGCTAACCGGGATGCAGACATAACACTCACCACTCTTCTTTCTTCTGGCTCTGTTAGGGGTGGCGGCGTGCTGCGGGAATGTATGCTCTCCGTGGTGGGGCTTGCGAATGGTTCCCTCAGGAGCTCAATGTCCTGTTTGAGGGGAACTGGACCATTAACCCTATAGGGTGTTGGCCATTTCCCCTTCATACGTCCCAGGAAGCAGGCAGACTGGTGCTAACCAGACCTGCCTGAAACTAACAAATAGAAAATAAATGCAGAAAACTCTTCAGGAGCTTCCCTAAGCGTGACCGGCTCCTCCGTGCACATTTTCTAAACTGAGTCTGGTTGGTGGGGCATAGAGAGAGGAGCCAGCGCACACTATCAAATTCTTAAAGTGCCCCAGGCTCCTAGTGGATCCGTCTATACCCCATGGTACTAAATGGACCCCAGTATCCTCTAGGACGTAAGAGAAAAAAAAGTTTATTTTATGTCAGTAGTTTCCAAACTGGGTTCCGTGACACCCTGGGGTGCCTCGGGAAAGGTGGGGGGTAGTAAGGGGGGTCTCACAGTGGTGCTGTAGTTTGGTGGTCCACGACCAATTCAAATTATTTATACTGAATTTAACTGGCAAAACCAGTCCTTCACCACATGACTGAACCTAAGGATGACATATTATAAACACAATTTACTTAAATTTATATTATTTTCTGAATTTCTCATGAAAAAACTTTGGTCTAGGGGTGCCGTGACACAAATTCTGATACTCTGGGGCAGGGGTGTCAAACTTGAGGCCCCTACCGCATCCTTTTGCGGCCCGACCACCTTGCTTGCAGCGAGGGCAGGAGAGCACAGTGCGCGCCTCTCCTGCTCCTCAGTCCAGTATACGGCGGCGCAGGTATCTTACATCAGGCGCCGGTTCATGAGCCAATCAGAGCTCGTGGACCAGCAGCTAATCAGGAGCAGTGCCAGAGTCTTTGCTTTATATGTGCAGTGCCATCTTCCCGAAAAGATCACCAGGAAGATGGCGCCACTGCCACTGGCTACAGCACAGGCATACTGGGGAGGGGTAGAAAACTGGGGCCCCTGCTGGGCCCCTCCAGCACCCATTCCACCAATGCACGTCTTTTGGCGTTTTTATAACATGGTGACGACACTGTCGCACAGAGATTTTCAACCTTTTACAACTTGTGGCACACTGAACAAGATTTAAATATTGCCAAGGCACATTCAAATATAATGGTGATGCATGGTGCAGTTGCATATCCTAGGAAGTCATGTCGCAGCTTCTCCATAGGTAACGCCTGAGCCACATCTGAGAAATCCAGAAGAGCCCAACACTGCCCGGGCCCAAAATCAGAACTGCCTCTGCAACCACTACACCCACCAGTATTGATTGTTCCAGGGCCTCAGTAGCGCCAAAACACTGACAGGCCTGGCTGTGCTTCTATGGCGGCACACCTGGATACTGCACAGGGCACATCGGATAATGTTTGTGCTTTTCACATATTTACTCCAATTTTTTTCATCGTTTTGTCCTTGAATGAAGTTGTCACTGAAACACTGTAACAGTAATAAACAACATAACAACAGTGGAAATTGGGTTCACACAAAGCCTTACATAGCCAAAGATATATAGGGAAACCCTACAAAAATGAGTTTTATGGTAAGAACTTACCCTTGTTAAAACTCTTTCTGCGAGGTACACTTGGCTCCACAAGTCTGCACAATGGGGTGTAGAGTAGGATCTTGATCCGAGGCACCAACAGGCTCAAAGCTTTGACTGTTCCCAGAATGCACAGCGCCGCCTCCTATATCACCCCGCCTCCCAGCACAGGAGCTCAGTTTAGTTAACCAGCCCAATGCAGTAGCAGGAAAAGAGACGACAACGGTTAGTAGCCACATACACCACACTCTCACGACAAGAGAAGTGTCAGCGGCTAATGCCATATCAACCCAAAGAAGCTAAGTGCGTCAGGGTGGGCGCCTTGTGGAGGGTAAGTTCTTACCATAAAATTCGTTTTCTGCTGCGGGGTACACTGGGCTCCACAAGTCTGGGCAATGGGGATGTCCTAAAGCAGTTCCTTATGGGAAGGGACGCACTGTAGCAGGCACAAGAACCTGGCGTCCAAAGGAAGCATCCTGGGAAGCTGCAGTATCGAAGGCATAGAACCTTATGAACGTGTTCCCGGAGGACCACGTAGCCGCCTTGCACAATTGATCAAGGGTCGCACCATGTTGGGCCGCCCAAGAAGGTCCAACAGACCGAGTAGAATGGGCCGTAATGTGAACAGGAGCTGACAGACCAGCCTTCACATAAGCATGCGCAATCACCATTCTAATCCACCTGGCCATGGTCTGCTTGTGAGCAGGCCAGCCACGTTTGTGAAATCCAAACAAAACAAAGAAAGAATCAGACTTTTGAATAGAAGCAGTTCTCTTCATATAGATACGGAGAGCCCGTACCACATCCAAAGACCGCTCTTTGGGAGACAAATCAGGATGAGACAAAAGCTGGAACCACAATCTCCTGATTAAGGTGGAATGAAGAAACCACCTTAGGTAAATATCCGGGAAGAGTCCTAAGAACCGCCCGGTCACGGTGAAAAAATCAGATATGGGGAACTACAAGACCAGGCACCCAGATCCGACACTCTTCTAGCAGAGGCAATAGCCAGGAAGAATACCACCTTAAGGGAAAGCCACTTAAGGTCAGCTGAACCAAGAGGTTCAAATGAAGGCTCCTGCAACGCCTCCAAAGTCCCAAGGAGCCACAGGCGGGACATAGGGTGTGTTGCGTATCCAACCTCCCTGAGTGAAAGTATGAACATCAGGTAAAGTCGCAATTTTTCTCTGAAATCACACCGACAAGGCAGAAATATGAACCTTGAGGGAGGCCAGACGCAGGCCTAAATCTAGGCCCTGCTATAGAAAAGCCAAAATTTTGGCTGTACTAAACTTGGAAGCGTCATAATGGTCAGATGCGCACCAAACAAAGTAGGAATGTCAGACCCGATGGTAAATCCGAGCAGAGGCCGGTTTCCGGGCCCGCAACATAGTTTTAATGACCTCTTCAGAAAAACCCTTAGCTCTTAAGACGGAAGCTTCAAGAGCCACGCCGTCAAAGACAGCCGGGCTAGGTCCTGGTAGACACAGGGGCCCTGAACGAGGAGGTCTGGGCGTTGTGGAAGTAGAAGTGGACGCTCTGACGATAAGCCTTGCAGGTCTGAGAACCAGTGCCGTCTGGGCCACGCCGGAGCTATGAGAAGCAGATTTCCTTTTTCTTGCTTGAACTTCCGAATTACCCTGGGCAGGAGTGACACCGGAGGGAACACGTACGGCAGCCGAAACCTCCACGGCACTGCCAGCGCATCCACGAATGCTGCTTGAGGTTCCCTTGTCCTTGCTCCAAAGACCGGAACCTTGTGATTGTGTCGAGACGCCATCAGATCCACATCTGGAAGACCCCACCTTTCCACGAGGAGTTGAAACACTTCTGGATGGAGGCCCCACTCGCTGGCATGCACGTCCTGACGACTGAGAAAGTCCGCTTCCCAATTCAGGACTCCCGGAATGAATATTGCCGATATGGCCGGTAGATGGCGTTCTGCCCAACGTAGAATCTGTGAGGCTTCCTTCATTGCCAAATGGCTTCGAGTGCCGCCTTGATGATTTATATAAGCCACTGTGGTGGCGTTGTCCGACTGTACTTGAACAGGACGGTTCTGAATCAAATGCTGGGCTAGGTTCAACGCATTGAAGACTGCCCGCAATTCCAGAATGTTGATCGAGAGGAGAGATTTCTCCTTGGTCCACCGACCCTGCAAGGAGTGCTGCTCCAGCACCGCACCCCAACCTCTTAGACTGGCATCTGTCGTCAACAGGACCCAGTTGGATATTCAGAAGGGACGGCCTCTGCACAACTGTCGGTCCTGGAGCCACCAGAGCAGCGACAGACGGAACTCCGGAGTCAAAGAGATCATTTGAGAACTGATACGGTGAGGCAGGCCGTCCCAATTGGCTAGAATCAGCTTCTGGAGGGGGCGAGAATGGAATTGAGCATACTCCACCATGTCGAATGCTGATACCATGAGGCCCAGCATCTGCATTGCCGAATGTATCGACACTTGCGGACGAGAAAGGAAGCAACAAATCCTGTCCTGAAGTTTCAGGACTTTCTCCTGAGACAAGAACAACCTCTGGTTGTGAGTGTCCAACAGCGCTTCCAGATGCACCATGCTCTGAGCAGGGACCAGGGAGGATTTCTTCCAGTTGATGAGCCACCCGTGGGCTTGTAGAAACCGGACTGTCATATCCAGATGACGCAGGAAAAGATCTGGGGAATTTGCCAGGATTAACAAGTCGTCCAGATACGGCAAGATCCTGACCCCTTGACGGCGGAGTACCATCGTCATCACCGCCATAACTTTGGTGGGGTTCACCACGATATGCCGGCGGTCGGGCTCCCGGCGACCAGCATGCCGGCACCGGGAGCCCGACCGCCGGCTTACCGACAGTGTGGCGAGCGCAAATGAGCCCCTTGCGGGCTCGCCGCGCTACGCGCGCCACACTATTTTATTCTCCCTCCAGGGGGGTCGTGGACCCCCACGAGGGAGAATAAGTGTCGGTATGCCGGCTGTTGGTCTCTCGGCGCCGGTATGCTGGTCGCCGGGAGCCCGACCGCCGGCATACTGAAGACCACCCCTTTGGTGAAGACTCGCGGAGCCGTTATTAAACCAAAAGGTAACGCCCGAAACTGGTAATGGAGGTTGCCAATAGCGAACCTCAGGTATTGTTGATGTGACACTGCTATAGGAATATGCAGGTAAGCATCCTGTATGTCCAGGGAGACCATGTAGTCCCCAGGTTCCAAGGCCAGAACTATAGAGCGAAGGGTTCCCATACGAAACTTGGAAACCTTCACAAACTTGTTCAGTGCCTTGAGGTTGAGAATGGATCGGGAGGACCCATTCGGTTTCGGGACTAGAAACAGCGGAGAATAGTACCCCCGGCCCCTCTGAGCAAGAGGCACTTGTACTACGACTCCTGTATCCACGAGGGTCTGTACCACCGAATGCAGAGTGTTTGCCTTTGTCTGGTCTGATGGGACGTCTGTCTGGCAAAATCGATAAGGGGGTCGGTTTTTGAAGGCTATGGCGTAACCTCGAGTGACGACTTCCCGTACCCAGGCATCTGAAGTGGTCTTCAACCATTCCTGGGTATACCCTAGAAGCCAGCCCCCCACCCTGGGATCCCCCAGGGGGAGGCCCGCCCCGTCATGCGGAAGGCTTATCGGTCTTGGCTGCTGGCTGACGGGCAGTCCAGGCTCTTTTGGTCTTCGGCTTACCAGGTTTGGAAGTGCGGGCCTGCTTATGGTATGCCTGACCTTTTGCTTTACCTGAAGGACGAAAGGGGCGAACAGACGTGCCTTTGGCCTTCGACACAGAAGGAGCTGTATTAGGCAGACAGGCAGTTTTGGCAATAGCCAAGTCAGCCACTATCTTATTTAAGTCCTCCCCAAACAGAATATCCCCCTTGAAAGGGAGTACTTCCAGGGTTTTTCTAGAGTCCAGATCCACAGACCAGGATCTCAGCCACAATATCCTGCGAGCCAGGACTGACGTAGTAGATGCCTTGGCTGCTAGGATACCGGCATCAGAAGCCGCCTCTTTAATATAGCGAGAAGCTGTGACAATATATGACAAGCATTGTCTAGCATGGTCTTAGGAGATTTCAGCTTCTAACTCCAAGGCCCATGCTTCAATAGCCTCTGCCGCCCATGTAGCTGCAATAGTGGGCCTTTGTGCAGCACCCGTAAGGGTGTAAATCGCTTTTAGACAACCCTCCACACGCTTATCCGTAGGCTCTTTTAGAGACGTGATGGTAGTGACAGGTAGAGCTGAGGAAACCACCATCCTAGCCACATGTGAGTCTACTGGAGGAGGCGTTTCCCAATTCTTAGACGGCTCTGGCGCAAGGGGATAGCGAGCCAGCATCTTCTTTTGAGGCACAAACTTCGTACCCGGGCTTTCCCAGGGTTCCTGACGTATATCCACTAGGTGGTCAGAGTGAGGTAAAATAAGATTTTACTTACCGATAAATCTATTTCTCGGAGTCCGTAGTGGATGCTGGGGTTCCTGAAAGGACCATGGGGAATAGCGGCTCCGCAGGAGACAGGGCACAAAAAGTAAAGCTTTTCCAGATCAGGTGGTGTGCACTGGCTCCTCCCCCTATGACCCTCCTCCAGACTCCAGTTAGGTACTGTGCCCGGACGAGCGTACACAATAAGGGAGGATTTTGAATCCCGGGTAAGACTCATACCAGCCACACCAATCACACCGTACAACCTGTGATCTAAACCCAGTTAACAGTATGATAACAGCGGAGCCTCTGAAAGATGGCTTCCTTCAACAATAACCCGAATTAGTTAACAATAACTATGTACAATTTATGCAGATAATCCGCACTTGGGATGGGCGCCCAGCATCCACTACGGACTCCGAGAAATAGATTTATCGGTAAGTAAAATCTTATTTTCTCTATCGTCCTAGTGGATGCTGGGGTTCCTGAAAGGACCATGGGGATTATACCAAAGCTCCCAAACGGGCGGGAGAGTGCGGATGACTCTGCAGCACCGAATGAGAGAACTCCAGGTCCTCCTTAGCCAGAGTATCAAATTTGTAAAATTTTACAAACGTGTTCTCCCCTGACCACGTAGCTGCTCGGCAAAGTTGTAATGCCGAGACCCCTCGGGCAGCCGCCCAAGATGAGCCCACCTTCCTTGTGGAGTGGGCCTTTACAGATTTAGGCTGTGGCAGGCCTGCCACAGAATGTGCAAGTTGGATTGTGCTACAGATCCAACGAGCAATCGTCTGCTTAGACGCAGGAGCACCCATCTTGTTGGGTGCATACAATATAAACAACGAGTCAGATTTTCTGACTCCAGCTGTCCTTGCAATATATATTTTTAATGCTCTGACAACGTCCAGTAACTTGGAGTCCTCCAAGTCACTTGTAGCCGCAGGCACTACAATAGGCTGGTTCAGATGAAATGCTGACACCACCTTAGGGAGAAAATGCGGACGAGTCCGCAGTTCTGCCCTGTCCGAATGGAAAATCAGATATGGGCTTTTGTAAGATAAAGCTGCCAATTCTGATACTCTCCTGGCAGAAGCCAGGGCTAGAAGCATGGTCACTTTCCAAGTGAGATATTTCAAATCCACCTTTTTTAGTGGTTCAAACCAATGAGATTTTAGAAAGTCCAAAACCACATTGAGATCCCACGGTGCCACTGGAGGCACCACAGGAGGCTGTATATGCAGCACTCCCTTAACAAAGGTCTGGACTTCAGGGACTGAAGCCAATTCTTTTTGAAAGAAAATCGACAGGGCCGAAATTTGAACCTTAATAGATCCCAATTTGAGACCCATAGACAATCCTGATTGCAGGAAATGTAGGAATCGACCCAGTTGAAATTCCTCCGTCGGAGCACTCCGATCTTCGCACCACGCAACATATTTTCGCCAAATTCGGTGATAATGTTGCACGGTTACTTCCTTCCTTGCTTTAATCAAAGTAGGAATGACTTCTTCCGGCATGCCTTTTTCCTTTAGGATCCGGCGTTCAACCGCCATGCCGTCAAACGCAGCCGCGGTAAGTCTTGAAACAGACAGGGACCCTGCTGAAGCAAGTCCCTCCTTAGAGGTAGAGGCCACGGATCTTCCGTGATCATCTCTTGAAGTTCCGGGTACCAAGTCCTTCTTGGCCAATCCGGAACCACTAGTATCGTTCTTACGCCTCTTTGCCGTATAATTCTCAATACTTTTGGTATGAGAGGCAGAGGAGGAAACACATACACCGACTGGTACACCCAAGGCGTTACCAGCGCGTCCACAGCTATTGCCTGCGGATCTCTTGACCTGGCGCAATACCTGTCCAGTTTTTTGTTGAGGCGAGACGCCATCATGTCCACCATTGGTCTTTCCCAACGGGTTACCAGCATGTGGAAGACTTCTGGATGAAGTCCCCACTCTCCCGGGTGAAGATCGTGTCTGCTGAGGAAGTCTGCTTCCCAGTTGTCCACTCCCGGGATGAACACTGCTGACAGTGCTATCACATGATTCTCTGCCCAGCGAAGAATCCTTGCAGCTTCTGCCATTGCACTCCTGCTTCTTGTGCCGCCCTGTCTGTTCACATGGGCGACTGCCGTGATGTTGTCCGACTGGATCAACACCGGTTTTCCCTGAAGCAGAGGTTCTGCCTGGCTTAGAGCATTGTATATTGCTCTTAGTTCCAGAATGTTTATGTGAAGAGACGTTTCCAGACTCGTCCATACTCCCTGGAAGTTTCTTCCTTGTGTGACTGCTCCCCAGCCTCTCAGGCTGGCGTCCGTGGTCACCAGGATCCAATCCTGTATGCCGAATCTGCGGCCCTCCAATAGATGAGGACTCTGCAACCACCACAGAAGAGACACCCTTGTCCTTGGAGACAGGGTTATCCGTAGGTGCATCTGAAGATGCGACCCTGACCATTTGTCCAACAGATCCCTTTGGAAAATTCTTGCGTGGAATCTGCCGAATGGAATTGCTTCGTAAGAAGCCACCATTTTTCCCAGGACTCTTGTGCATTGATGTACAGACACCTTTCCTGGTTTTAGGAGGTTCCTGACAAGCTCGGATAACTCCTTGGCTTTTTCCTCCGGGAGAAAAACCTTTTTCTGAACCGTGTCCAGAATCATCCCTAGGAACAGCAGACGAGTTGTCGGCATTAACTGGGATTTTGGAATATTCAGAATCCACCCGTGCTGTTTTAGCACTTCTTGAGACAGTGCTAATCCCATCTCTAGCTGTTCTCTGGACCTTGCCCTTATTAGGAGATCGTCCAAGTATGGGATAATTAATATGCCTTTTCTTCGAAGAAGAATCATCATCTCGGCCATTACCTTTGTAAAGATCCGAGGTGCCGTGGACAATCCGAACGGCAGCGTCTGAAACTGATAGTGACAGTTTTGTACAACGAACCTGAGGTACCCCTGGTGTGAGGGGTAAATTGGAACGTGGAGATACGCATCCTTGATGTCCAAGGATACCATAAAGTCCCCCTCTTCCAGGTTCGCTATCACTGCTCTGAGTGACTCCATCTTGAACTTGAACTTCTTTATGTACAGGTTCAAGGACTTCAGATTTAGAATAGGCCTTACCGAGCCATCCGGCTTCGGTACCACAAAAAGAGTGGAATAATACCCCTTCCCTTGTTGTAGAAGAGGTACCTTGACTATCACCTGCTGAGAGTACAGCTTGTGAATGGCTTCCAAAACCGTCTCCCTTTCGGAGGGGGACGTTGGTAAAGCAGACTTCAGGAAACGGCGAGGTGGATCTGTCTCTAATTCCAACCTGTACCCTTGAGATATTATCTGCAGGATCCAGGGATCTACCTGCGAGTGAGCCCACTGCGCGCTGTAATTTTTGAGACGACCGCCCACCGTCCCCGAGTCCGCTTGAGAAGCCCCAGCGTCATGCTGAGGCTTTTGTAGAAGCCGGGGAGGGCTTCTGTTCCTGGGAAGGAGCTGCGTGTTGCTGTCTCTTCCCTCGACCTCTGCCTCGTGGCAGATATGAATAGCCCTTTGCTCTCTTATTTTTAAAGGAACGAAAGGGCTGCGGTTGAAAAGTCGGTGCCTTTTTCTGTTGGGGAGTGACTTGAGGTAGAAAGGTGGATTTCCCGGCTGTAGCCGTGGCCACCAAATCTGATAGACCGACTCCAAATAACTCCTCCCCTTTATACGGCAAAACTTCCATATGCCGTTTTGAATCCGCATCGCCTGTCCACTGTCGCGTCCATAAAGCTCTTCTGGCCGAAATGGACATAGCACTTACCCGTGATGCCAGTGTGCAGATATCCCTCTGTGCATCACGCATATAAAGAAATGCATCCTTTATTTGTTCTAACGACAGTAAAATATTGTCCCTGTCCAGGGTATCAATATTTTCAATCAGGGACTCTGACCAAACTACCCCAGCACTGCCCATCCAGGCAGTCGCTACAGCTGGTCGTAGTATAACACCTGCATGTGTGTATATACTTTTTTGGATATTTTCCATCCTCCTATCTGATGGATCTTTAAGTGCGGCCGTCTCAGGAGAGGGTAACGCCACTTGTTTAGATAAGCGTGTTAGCGCCTTGTCCACCCTAGGAGGTGTTTCCCAGCGCTCCCTAACCTCTGGCGGGAAAGGGTATAATGCCAATAATTTCTTTGAAATTATCAGCTTTTTATCAGGGGCAACCCACGCTTCATTACACACGTCATTTAATTCTTCTGATTCAGGAAAAACTATAGGTAGTTTTTTCACACCCCACATAATACCCTGTTTAGTGGTACCTGTAGTATCAGCTAAATGTAACGCCTCCTTCATTGCCAAAATCATATAACGTGTGGCCCTACTGGAAAATACGGTTGATTCGTCACCGTCACCACTGGAGTCAGTGCCTGCGTCTGGGTCTGTGTCGACCGACTGAGGCAAAGGGCGTTTCACAGCCCCTGACGGTGTTTGAGTCGCCTGGACAGGCACTAATTGATTGTCCGGCCGCCTCATGTCGTCAAACGACTGCTTTAGCGTGTTGACACTATCCCGTAGTTCCATAAATAAAGGCATCCATTCTGGTGTCGACTCCCTAGGGGGTGACATCCTCATATTTGGCAATTGCTCCGCCTCCACACCAATATCGTCCTCATACATGTCGACACACACGTACCGACACACAGCAGACACACAGGGAATGCTCCTAACGAAGACAGGACCCACTAGCCCTTTGGGGAGACAGAGGGAGAGTTTGCCAGCACACACCAAAAGCGCTATATATATATATCAGGGATAGCCTTATAATAAGTGCTCCCTTATAGCTGCTTTGTTATATCAAAATATCGCCATAAATTTGCCCCCCCCTCTCTGTTTTACCCTGTTTCTGTAGTGCAGTGCAGGGGAGAGACTTGGGAGCCGTCCTGACCAGCGGAGCTGTGAGAGGAAATGGCGCCGTGTGCTGAGGAGATAGGCCCCGCCCCTTTTCTGGCGGGCTCGTCTCCCGCTATTTAGAGAAATCAGGCAGGGGTTAAATATCTCCATATAGCCTCTAGGGGCTATATGTGAGGTATTTTTAGCCTTTATATAGGTTACATTTGCCTCCCAGGGCGCCCCCCCCCAGCGCCCTGCACCCTCAGTGACCGCGTGTGAAGTGTGCTGAGAGGAAAATGGCGCACAGCTGCAGTGCTGTGCGCTACCTTTAGAAGACTGCAGGAGTCTTCAGCCGCCGATTCTGGACCTCTTCTGACTTCAGCATCTGCAAGGGGGCCGGCGGCGCGGCTCCGGTGACCATCCAGGCTGTACCTGTGATCGTCCCTCTGGAGCTTGATGTCCAGTAGCCAAGAAGCCAATCCATCCTGCACGCAGGTGAGTTGACTCCTTCTCCCCTCAGTCCCTCGCTGCAGTGATCCTGTTGCCAGCAGGAATCACTGTAAAATAAAAAACCTAGCTAAACTTTTTCTAAGCAGCTCTTTAGGAGAGCCACCTAGATTGCACCCTTCTCGGCCGGGCACAAAAATCTAACTAACTGGAGTCTGGAGGAGGGTCATAGGGGGAGGAGCCAGTGCACACCACCTGATCTGGAAAAGCTTTACTTTTTGTGCCCTGTCTCCTGCGGAGCCGCTATTCCCCATGGTCCTTTCAGGAACCCCAGCATCCACTAGGACGATAGAGAAAACTTGTTTAATCACCCTCTGATGCTTGAACCTATCTGGTTTCTTAGGAGGAACGGATGGCTCGGGATCATCCGTAATCTGCAGAATTAACTTAATAGCCTCCAAAAGATCAGGAACATCCACATGTGAACTACCCTCCCCATCAGCCGTATCTGAGTCAGAACCTGTGGGGTCAGTGTATGTGCTGTCTTCATCAGACGAGGTGTCAGTGACAGCAGTGGATTGTGAGGAGACGAGCGCTCGCTTAGAGGACCTCTTGGACTTAGGCGAGCGATGGTCAGACTTTTTAGTAGTCAGGGACTGGTTCAACTTCTTTAATTGAGCAGATAAATCGTCCGCCCATGGCGGGTTAGCTGCAGGGACCACATACGGTTGTACCAGCATTGGTGGTCCCATAGGGGGTGTTAGTTTATGAACTAGCGTATGCAGAAGCGTGGAAAAAGCGGCCCACGGAGGGTCAGTATGTGCCTCCGTTGCCACAGTCCCACTGGGGGGCAAGGAGCCCCCAGAACCAGAGCCCACAGCTGCTATATTCTCCCCATATGTGCCTGTGGCTTCAGCAACACTATATCCCTAAACCCAAACCCCTGCGCAGTGTAATCAGCACCAGCAGAGATAAAGGAGAGATATGGTGACTAAATCACAGAGAAAAATACGTAATACAGTATATCTTTGTGAAAATCCTATATTAAATAACACCTGACACACCAAGCCCCCTCAGGTTATAGAATATAGGGATAGCAAGTTGAGTGAAAGACACGAGATGGACACCACTCAGCTATCAATGTACACACAAATAGTCACAGTTTGTACAATGCAGAGGTTATTAGACAATAATACTGCACTGGACTAGCTTACACAGCTATATAACAATAGATATAACACTACACAGTAAGAACTGGATGTATATCACAGGGTAATTGTACTATAAACCCCTGACTAAATGCACTCTTTCTTACTAACACTGACTAAAAAGGCAGGTAGAATACTTAAGTGTCATGTAAAGGCACAGCGCTGACAACCAGGCGGCTTTACATAGGAGGATTTGCCCAAGCAGTCCCAGGAACAGTGAGCTGAGGAGTAATGGCGCCGCAGACACTGACAGGGAGTGAGGAAAGACAGAGATGCAGCTCCAGGGCGGGAACACTTGCTGGAAATGGCGCCCTGGGGCTGGGGGAGGGGCTTCAGGTCTAAGCCTTATCCCCCTTGCTGGCAAAACCACCGGGTACTGTGGGCGATATTACAATCGGTTTTAAGAGAAAACCTGACCTGCGCCCATGCCCTGGTGATCTAGTGGGATCGCCTGTATCCACCGCTAGCACGCGCGGCCCACCTCCCACTGACCGCGCCGGATCGCGATAAAGACCGGGTCCCGCGAGCGGGACCCACTTACCACCTCCCGAAGCGCAGCCATGCGATCCTGAAGAGCCCCAGCCGTGTGTGTCTAACATGAAGAAAACCGGAGCCTCCGCTGTAGGTACCCAGCAACCAGGGCTCGTGAGTGTACAGCGCCGCTAGGGAGAGCTGGAGCTGCAGCAGTGAATGTCCATACCTCCCAACTGTTCCGATTTCAGCGGGACAGTCCCGCTATTCAAACACTGTCCCGCTGTCCCTCCCACGGGTCACAGTGTCCCGCGGGCGGGGGGGCAGTTGGGGAGGCTTTGATCACCCGCTGCTCTGCTCTGCAAAGCAGCGAGTGATCTCTAAATAGATGCTGTGCGCACGCGCACAGCATCTATTCAGTGCAGGGAGTGAGCCGGGGGCTGCCCAGCTGCTCAGGGAGCGCTGGGCACGCCCCCAAAATGACTAAAACGGACCCACGGTGTGTGACCACGCCCACTCGATTGTAGCCACACCCCTCCCATACGAGGCCACACCCCCTTTTCGGGGCACGCACGGCTACGCCGCGCAGAGTGTCCCAATTTAGGAACATTCAAAGTTGGGAGGTATGAATGTCACAAGACATTTACCACCGCTGCTGCCCTTGAAGTCTTCACTTTTTACCTCATAAAAAGCTTTTCTCAGGGCTGCTTGGAGCAGCCCCTCTGTTAAGTGCCTGCTTACTGCAGCACCAACTGACAAACTGAGCTCCTGTGCTGGGAGGCGGGGTGATATAGGAGGCGGCACTGTGCATCCTGGGAACAGTCAAAGCTTTGAGCCTGTTGGTGCCTCGGATCAAGATCCTACTCTACACCCCATTGTGCAGACTTGTGGAGCCCAGTGTACCCCGCAGCAGAAAACAAAGCTATAGATATAATAAAACTGTAAGGGTTGTGTCTGTACATAGACATTTTTTTTGGGGTTGAGAATTATACTTCTGTGGACTGTTCATGGACCATCGAGACAAAAACAAAAAGTGAAATTTAGTCTGTCTGTCTGTACGTTCTGGTATCACACAAAAACTACTGTATGAATTTCTATCACATTTTCACTATTGTATAGCTTAGTGACCTAGGAAAGGACTGAGGTACTGTATGTATGGTCTCGATCTAACATCAGGGAGAGGAACAATAAATTAACAACCAGACGTTTGCAGTGTGCAGGCTCCTCAAGTCCAAAAGGGATGCGGTTATGTGATCTGCGGTCACAATACCAGCGCCGGCATCTTGAACACTGACTAGCCCGATGGTTGGCATGCCGAGCAACAGGGACTATTCCCATAGAGTGGGAATAGAACTTGTGGCAAGCGCAGCGAGCCCGCAAGGGACTTTGTTGCGCTGGCTGACACCCCCCGCTGGCCATCTGACAGACAAGACCCCTGCGTCGGTATGGTGACCGCCGGTCTCCCAACCACCGGTTACCTAATACCAACGGTCACCTAATACCAACCAGTCCAAAATGACTATACAGTATGAGTGGAATTATTGAACTCACTTAGTGCAGCTGGACTTCCAGCGTATAGCACTGCACTGACAGTTGGTGTTCCGGTCATGCTTCTGCGGAACGTGACTCTGCCTAGGTTATACAACAGAACCCGACTTAAAGAATACTTGCCTACTTTTGAAAAAGCATTTCAGGGAGATGTGAAAATAGGATTTTGGTTACCTACCAGTAAATCCTTTTCTCTTACGTCCTAGAGGATGCTTTTTAGTACCATGGGGTATAGACGATTCCGCAGGATCCTTCGGCACTTAAAGACTTTTAACAGTGTGAACTGGCTCCTCCCTCTATGCCCCTCCTCCAGACTTCAGTTTAGAAAATGTACCTGGGAGACTGGATGCACATCAGTGGAGCTCTACAGAGTTTTGCTGGAAAAGACTTTGGCCCTCATTCCGAGTTGTTCGCTCGCAAGCTGCTTTTAGCAGCTTTGCACACGCTAAGCCGCCGCCTACTGGGAGTGAATCTTAGCTTATCAAAATTGCGAACGAAAGATTCGCAATATTGCGAAAAGACTTCTCTGTGCAGTTTCTGAGTAGCTCGAGACTTACTCTTCCAGTGCGATCAGTTCAGTGCTTGTCGTTCCTGGTTTGACGTCACAAACACACCCAGCGTTCGCCCAGACACTCCTCCGTTTCTCCAGCCACTCCCGCGTTTTTCCCAGAAACGGTAGCGTTTTTTCACACACTCCCATAAAACGGCCTGTTTCCGCCCAGAAACACCCACTTCCTGACAATCACACTACGATCACCAGAACGAAGAAAAAACCTCGTAATGCCGTGAGTAAAATTCCTAACTGCATAGCAAATTTACTTGGTGCAGTCGCACTGCGGATATTGCGCATGCGCATTAGCGACTAATCGCTCCGTTGCGAGAAAAAAATAACGAGCGAACAACTCGGAATGACCCCCTTTGTTAGGTTTTTTATTTTACAGGGAAGCTGCTGGCAACAATGGCCCTGCTTCCGCTGACAGGACACCATTAGCTCCTGAAGGGTACTGAACACAGCCCTTGCCTGGCTGCTGCTCACTCCCACAGCACTGCCGCCACCCCCTAACAGAGCCAGAAGTCAGAAGGCTGGTGAGTATTTAGCGGAGACCTGCAGAGAGGGGCCCTCTGGTCATCATGGCGGCATAAAGGTACCAGCGCAGCGTGGGACGCTGCGCAAAAACATGTCTCTCAGCACAGAGTGCAGAGCGCGCGGTGGGGTGGGGGGGCGTGCTCTGAGGGACATGATAAATTCTTACTCTCACTGGCAAAATGTACATACATGTGAGCCGCTGATGTACACTACCCCCGCCAGTATAAATATTACTGTGGCTGAACCGCGCCATTACAGGGGGCGGGGCTTCACCTCAGAATTGCTTGTAACAATCAATTGGCGCCATTTTCTCCTCACAGAGACGCTGGAGCGCTGATCCTGCAGGCTACTTCTCCTCACACATCGCTGATACAAGTACCAGGGTGTTATAGAAGGGGAGGGGAGCATATAATTTATTGAAGTCTGCGGGCTTCAAATTGGATATAAAGCGCTGTTTTGGTATATATATGTATATTCATTGTATGTAATACATATAGGGTGCGTGGTGTGGACTGGCAATTCCCTCTGGGTCCCTCTGACAGACATTAGTGTAGGTCTGTCCCCATTAGCTCCCGTGTGTGTATGAGTGGTGTGACTATACACGCGTGTAACATGTCTAGAGAAAGCTCTTCCCCAGAGGAACCCATTTTAGAGGCACAAGAGTGTTCTGAGCCTGTGTGGGTGAGAAAGCTGCAGAGTAATATGGCTAAACTAGCGAAGAAATTCTGAGTCTGAGGAACAGACAAAGCATTGGAGACAGTCTGTGGAAGATGCTCTATTTGCTGATTGTTCCACGTCATCCACTCGGGACCCCTCCAGTTCCCAGAAAAGGTCCCTGGCCCAAATTATGCAAAGGGACACTGACACAGAATCCGACACTGAAGTCGACACTGGGGATTTGAGGGGGGTAGACCCCAAACTGGCTAAGAGTATTCAATGTATGATAGTTGCTATAAAAGAGGTGTTGGAATTTCCTGACACAACACCTCCACCTGAGGAAAAAGATTATTTTAAATTAAATAAAAAACAGGTGGTGGCTTTTCCTCCATCTAAGGACTTAAATAAATTTTTTGAGGAATCCTGGGCTAACCGAGAAAATAAATTTGCTATCCCTAAAAGGTTGCGGGTAGCGTACCCTTTCCCAGAAGAGGATAGGCGTAAGTGGGAGTCACCCCCAATGATAGACACCTCAGTTTCTAGGTTGTCAAAGAAAATTATTTTACCTGCCCCAGGGTCAGCTTCATTAAAAGAACCTGCTGACCGCAAATTAGAGACGACTTTAAAGTCCATCTATGTTGCTACGGGTACGTTACTCAGGCCTGCGATTGCTTCTGCGTGGGTAGGTACTGCAGTCGAAAAGTAGGCAGATAACTTGATTGTTAATACTGACACGGTCGATAAAGATGACATGCTGCAAATTCTAGGTCATATCAAAGATTCTGCAGGTTATTTGGTAGAGGCTATGAAGGACGTAGGCTTACTGGGCTCACGTGCCTCTGCTATGGCTGTTTCAGCCCGCAGGGCGCTCTGGATACGCCAATGGAATGCTGATGCATAATCCAAAAGAAATATTGAGGAGCTCCCATACAATAGTGAGGCCCTCTTTGGAGAGAAATTAGATGCCATGATATCAACTACTAAATCTGGCAAGTCAGCATTTCTGCCGTCGGCAGCTACACCGGCTAATAATATCCCAAGGTTACAAGTTGGAATTTCAAGACCTTCCCCCATGCCGATTTTTCAAATCAGCCTTACCAGTTTCTGCTCAGGACAGCGCAAATGTCCTGAATGCAATACACAGATATGTCAAGACAAAGTAATTGCCTTGGTTACTGCCGAACAAAGGAATCAAAGCTTTTATTCAAGCCGGATGGCTCGGTCAGGCCGATTTTAAACCTAAAATCTCTGAATCTTTATTAAAAAAGATTCAAATTCAAGATGGAATCCTTGAGAGCGGTGATTTCCAGCTTGGAAGAAAAGGAATTTCTGGTGTTAGTGGACATCAAGGATGCTTACTTGCATGTCCCCATTTGCCCGCCACATCAAGCATACCTGAGGTTTGCAGTTCAGGATTGCCACTACCAATTCCAGACATTACCGTTCCGGCTCTCCACGGCTCCGAGAATATTAACCACGGTGATGGCGGAAATGATGGTTCTCCTTCGCAAGCAAGGAGTCAACAAATTCCATACTTGGATGATCTCCTCATAAAAGCGAGATCCAGGGACAAGCTAATCCAGAACATAGCGTTATCCCTGAAGGTACTTCAACAGCACGGTTGGATCATCAACTTTCCAAAATCTCAGTTGGAACCGACGATGAGGTTATAATTTTTGGGAATGATACTGGACACCGAGGTACAGAAAGTATTTCTACCGCTGGAAAAGGCTCAAGAGATCCAGAGCATGGTCAAACTACTTTTGAGACCAAGATCAGTATCAATTCATCAGTGCATTCGCTGTTGGGGAAAATGGTAGCGGCTTACGAGGCACTATAATATGGCCGATTCCATGCCAGGGTCTTCCAGTGGGACATACTGGACAAGTGGTCCGGGTCGCATCTCCACATGCATCAAAAGATAATCTTGTCAGCAAAAGCCAGAATTCGCTCCTGTGGTGGCTACAAATATCTCACCTCCTGGAGGGACGCAGGTTCGGAATTCAGACCTGGATCCTGGTGACCACAGATGCAAGTCTCCGAGGATGGGGAGCAGTCACGCAAGGTGAAAGCTTCCAAGGAAGGTGGTCAAGTCAAGAAACTCGCCTTCACATAAACATTCTGGAGTTGAGAGCTGTGTACAACAGTCTTCATCATGCGGCACACCTTCTTCAAGGTTGTCCCATACAGATCCAGTTCGACAATGTAACGGCAGTAGCTTACATAAACCGTCAAGGCGGAACAAAAAGCAGAGCGGCAATGACAGAGGTGACAAAGATACTCCTCTGAGCAGAAAGACATGCAAAAGCTCTGTCTGCAATTTTCATTCCGGGAGTGGACAACTGGGAAGCAGACTTCCTCAGCAGACACGATCTCCATACAGGTGAATGGGGCCTCCACCCAGAAGTCTTTGCGGAGGTGGCAAGTCGTTGGGGCGTTCCTCAAGTGGATATGATGGCATCACGCCTCAACAAGAAGCTTCAGAAATATTGTTTCAGATCGAGAGACCCACAAGCAATAGCGATAGATGCACTGGTGACCCAGTAGGTGTTTCAGTCAGTGTATCTGTTCCCTCCACTTCCACTTATTCCAAAAGGTCTCAAGATCATCAGAAGAACAAGAGTTCGAGCAATACTCATTGCTCCAGATTGGCAAAGGAGGGCTTGGTATCCAGATCTTCAAGAGTTATTAATGGAAGATCCTCGGCCTCTTCCTCTTCGCGAGGACCTGCTTCAGGAGTTAGTTATCAGGATTTACCGCAGCTGCGTTTGACGGCATGGCTGTTGAGCGCCAGATCCTAGCCCGTAAGGGTATTCCCAATGAAGTCATTCCCACACTTATTCTGGCCAGGAAAGGGGTAACGTCCAAACATTACCATCGTATTTGGAGTAAATATGTATCTTGGTGTGAATCCAAGAAGACTCCAGCTGTGGAGTTTCAATTAGGACGACTTCTCCTATTTCTACAGGCGGGTATGGATGCTGGATTGAGATTAGGATCTATCAAGGTTCAGATTTCGGCCTGGTCAGTTTTCTTTCAGAAACAATTGGCTTCTCTTCCTGAGGTCCAGACGTTCGTGAATGGGGTTCTGCGTATCCAACCTCCCTTTGTGCCTTCTGCGGCGCCATGGGATCTTAATGTGGTGTTGCAGTTCCTTAAATCTGACTGGTTTGAGCCTCTACAAGATGTAGAGTTGAAGTTTCTCACTTGGAAAGTGGTCATGCTGTTGGCCATGGCCTCAGGCAGACAAGTGTCTGAGTTAGGAGCTCTGTCACACAAGAGTCCTTACTTAATATTTCATGAAGATAGGGCTGAACTGAGAACACGTCAGCACTTCTTCTGAAGGTTGTGTCTTCTTTTCATATCAACCAACCAGTGGTGGTGCCAGTGGCTTCTGACACCTCAGCCGTCCCTAAGTCCTTGGATGTCGCCAGAGCGTTGAGGACTTATGTTGCAAGAACGGCTAGAATAAGGAAAACAGAATCGTTATTTGTCCTCTATGACCCCAACAAGATTGGGGGTCCTGCTTCTAAGCAGACTATTGCGCGCTGGATCAGGGGTACCATTCAGCACGCTCATTCCACAGCAGGATTGCCGTTACCGACTTCGGTAAAAGCCCACTATACAAGGAAAGTGGGTTCGTCCTGGGCGGCTGCCCGAGGTGTCTCGGCATTGCAAATCTGCCGATCTGCTACTTGGTCAGGTGCAAACACGTTTGCTAAGTTTTTATAAGTTTGACACCTTGGCTGCTGACGACCTAAAATTTGGTCAGTCAGTTCTGCAGGAACATTAGCACTTTCCCGCCCGTACTGGGAGCTTTGGTATATCCCCATGGTACTAAAATGGACCCCAGCATCCTCTAGGACAGGCATGTCCAAACTGCGGCCCTCCAGCTGTTGTGAAACTACATATCCCAGCATGCCCCGACACAGTTTTGCTGTCAGAGAATGCTAAAGCTGTGTCAGGGCATGCTGGGATATGAAGTTTCTCAACAGCTGGATGGAGGGCCGCAGTTTGGACATGCCTGCTCTAGGACGTATGAGAAAACAGGATTTTAATACCTACCGGTAAATCCTTTTCTCCTAGTCCGTAGAGGATGCTGGGGGGAGGGGGGGGGGGGCAGGAGCCATGGGCATTCTTAAGACTTTTCCATGGGTGTGATCTGGCTCCTCCCTCTATGCCCCTCCTCCAGACTTCAGTTATAGGAACTGTGCCCAGGGAGACGGACATTTCGAGGAAAGGATTTACTTTAATACTAGTGGTGAGATACATACCAGCTCACACCTCAACCATGCCGCACACATGGCAATCAACATAACACACGCCAACAGGCACGAATCAATTGCAGCAACAAGCTGTAACTAACATAACACAACTTATGTATAACTAAACTGCAGGTAAAGACATGGGCACTTTAAGACTTTAAATGGGTGTGAACTGGCTCCTCCCTCTATGCCCCTCCTCCAGACTCCAGTTTTAGGAACTGTGCCCAGGGAGATGGACATTTCGAGGAAAAGGATTTATTGTTAAACGAAGGGTGAGATACATACCAGCTCACACCACAAACACGCCGTACAACATGGCAGTAGCAAAAAAACAGTCAACGGCACGAACAAAATCAGAAACAGGCTGACCAAAACTGAAACACAATCTTTGTGTAACACAAGTAATAACTGTTAAACAAGTACTGCAGATAGTGTCCGCACAGGGACGGGCGCCCAGCATCCTCTACGGACTAGGAGAAAAGGATTTACCGGTAGGTATTAAAATCCTGTTTTCTCATACGTCCTAGAGGATGCTGGGGTCCACTTATTGACCATGGGGTTTATACCAAAGCTCCAGTACGGGCGGGAGAGTGCGGATGACCCTGCAGCACCGATAGACTTGAGGTCTTCATCGGTCAAGGTATCAAACTTGTAGAATTTTGCAAACGTGTTTGACCCTGACCAAGTAGCTGCTCGGCAAACTTGTAATGCCGAGACCCCCCAGGCAGCCGCCCAGGATGAGCCCACCTTCCTAGTGGAATGAGCCTTCACCGACTTCGGCAATCCAGACGTAGTATGAGCTTGCTGAATCGTACTTCTGATCCAACGTGCAATAGTCTGCATGGAAGCAGGACACCCAATCTTGTTGGGAGCATACAGGACAAACAAAGACTCTGTTTTCCGAATTTGAGCTGTTCTAGCGACATAAATCTTCAAAGCTATAACTACATCTAGAGACTTTGACTCAGTGAACGTGTCAGTAACCACTGGCACCACAATAGGTTGGTTTATGTGGAAAGAAGAAACCACCTTTGGAAGAAAATGTTGGCGAGTTCGCAACTCTGCTCTATCTTCATGGAAAATCAGGTAAGGGCTCTTGTGAAACAAGGCCCCCTATTCAGACACCCGCCGTGCGGATGCCAATGCCAAAAGCATCACCACTTTCCAAGTGAGAAACTTCAATTCTATCTCTCGTAGAGGCTTAAACCAATCCGATTTAAGGAACTGCAACACCAGATTAAGGTCCCATGGTGCCACTGGAGGCACAAAAGGAGGCTGGATGTGCAGAACGCCTTTCACGAAGGTCTGAACCTCTGGAAGAGAGGCCAATTGTTTTTGGAAGAACACTGACAAGGCCGAAATCTGGACCTTGATTGACCCCAATCGGAGGCCTGCCTCCACACCAGCCTGCAGAAAATGGAGAAAACGTCCCAAGTGAAACTCTTCCGTAGGAGCCTTCTTGGATTCATACCAAGACACATACTTTCTCCAAATACGGTGGTAATGTTTTGACGTTACTCCTTTCCTGGCCTGAATTAGTGTGATAATTACTTCTTTCGGAATACCCTTACGGGCTAGGATCCGGCGCTCAACAGCCATGCCGTCAAAGGTAGCCGCGGTAAGTCCTGATACACGCACGGCCCCTGCTGCAGCAGGTCCTCGCGAAGAAGAAGAGGCCGAGGATCTTCTATGAGCAACTCATGAAGATCTGGGTACCAAGCCCTCCTTGGCCAGTCTGGGGCAATGAAGATTGCTCGAACCCTTGTTCTTCTTAGGATCCTGAGAACTTTTGGGATCAGCGGAAGTGGAGGGAAGACATACACTGACTGTATTACCCACTGGGTCACTAACGCATCCACTGCTGCTATTGCTTGATGAGGGTCTCTCGACCTGGAACAATATTTTTGAAGCTTCTTGTTGAGACGAGATTCCATGTCTACTTGAGGAACTCCCCAAAGACTTGTCACCTCTGCGAAGACTTCTTGGTGGAGGCCCCACTCTCCTGGATGGAGATCGTGTCTGCTGAGGAAGTCTGCTTCCCAGTTGTCCACTCCCGGAATGAAAATTGCTGACAGAGCTTTTGCATGCCTTTCTGCCCAGAGGAGGATCTTTGTCACCTCTGCCATTGCTGCTCTGCTTTTCGTTCCGCCCTGCCTGTTTATGTACGCGACTGCTGTTACATTGTCCGACTGGATCTGTACGGGATGATCTTGAAGAAGATGTACCGCTTGTTGGAAGCCGTTGTAAATGGCTCTCAATTCCAGCACGTTTATGTGAAGGCAGGCTTCCTGACTTGACCATTTTCCTTAGAAGCTTTCCCCGAGTGACAGCTCCCCAGCCTCGGAGACTTGCATCCGTGGTTACCAGGACCCAGTCCTGAATCCCAAATCTGCGTCCCTCTAGTAGGTGTGGACTGTGTATCCACCACAGGATTGAAATCCTGGCTTTAGACGACAGGACTATTTTTCGGTGCATGTGAAGGTGGGATCCCGACCACTTGTCCAACAGGTCCCACTGGAATACTCTGGCATGGAACCTGCCAAACTGTATGGCCTCATAGGCCGCCACCATCTTGCCCAATAACCGAATGCACTGATGGATCGACACACTGGATGGTTTCAATAATTGTTTTACCATTTTCTGGATTTCCAGAGCCTTTTACACCGGAAGAAATAATCTCTGAACTTCCGTGTCCAGAATCATCCCGAGAAAAGACAATCTTGTTGTCGGTTCCAATTGTGACTTTGGATAATTTATGATGCAACCGTGTTGTTGGAGTATCGACAGGGAGAGCGTGATGTTTTGTAACAGCCGCTCCCTGGATCTCGCCTTTATCAGGAGATTGTCCAGATAAGGAATTATATTGACTCCTTTTTGACGAAGGAGGACCATCATCTCCGCCATCACCTTGGTGAATACCCTCGGCGCCGTGGAGAGACCGAAAGGTAAAGTCTGGAACTGGTAATGGCAATCCTGAACCGCAAATCTCAGATAGGCCTGGTGAGGAGGATAAATGGGAACATGCAGGTAAGCATCTTTTATGTCTACAGACACCATGTAGTCCAGTGACGTGCGGTGAGGTTAATGGCTGGGGAGGCACCAAGTGAAGCCCCATCCTCAGGGCCAGAATATAGGATGGGGGTGAATGGAGTGGGCTCCCAGAGGCCCTCACATATTGGAGCCCGGCCTGCAATCCAAATGGGAAAAAATGCTGTATCGTCTGAGGGGGAATGCAGTTAATTTCCCGAACGATGGGAACCCGGCGGTTGAAATCCCGACGCTGGAATCCCGACAGCTGGGGAAATGCTGTCGAAATCCCGACCAAAGGCCTGTATTCTTACTCGGGTGGTGGTCCACGCCACCACCTGAGGGGGAATATAATAGTGTGGCGAGCAAAGCAAAGCTCGCCACCAGGCCCAAAGCACAGCAAGCCCACGAGGGGATCACCGCGCACGGCTGCACCTGGCTCTGCCCCCGGCGAGAGGATGGGGGACCAGGGGCAAATGCAGGATTTTAAAAGGGCGGTTTATAGATATATGATTTTAAATATATGATTATTATTATTTACATATAGATCAAGTTAACGTTTCAGTTGTATTTAACTTACGGGGTTCTGACGAAAGTTAAAATAACTGAAACGTTAACTTGATCTAAGGGCTTAGTCTCTTCATTTTCCGCTGCTGTTCCAGTCCCTATTGAGTGCCGCCTTTCTACCAACTTTTATATATATATATATATATATATATATATATATATATATAATAAGATTTTAAACCTACCGGTAAATCTATTTCTCCTAGTCCGTAGAGGATGCTGGGGACTCCGTAAGGACCATGGGGTATAGACGGGCTCCGCAGGAGATAGGGCACCTAAAAAGAACTTTGACTATGGGTTTGCACTGGCTCCTCCCTCTATGCCCCTCCTCCAGACCTCAGTTAGAGAACTGTGCCCAGAGGAGATGGACAATACAAGGCAGGATTTAGCAATCCAAGGGCAAGATTCATACCAGCCAGCACCAATCATACCATGTAACTTGGAACATACATAACCAGTTAACAGTATGAACAAACGACAGTAACGGTCCAAGACCGATGTCAACTGTAACATAACCCTTATGTAAGCAACAAACTATATACAAGTCTTGCAGAGTTTCCACACTGGGACGGGCGCCCAGCATCCTCTACGGACTAGGAGAAATAGATTTACCGGTAGGTTTAAAATCTTATTTTCTCTTACGTCCTAGAGGATGCTGGGGACTCAAAGCATCCAATCGGGCGGGAGAGTGCGTATGAATCTGCAGCACCGACTGAGCAAACGCTCAGTCCTCATCAGCCAGGGTATCAAACTTGTAGAATTTAGCAAAAGTGTTTGACCCCGACCAATTCGCCGCTCGGCAAAGTTGTAATGCCGAGACACCTCGGGCAGCCGCCCAAGAAGAGCCCACCTTCCTAGTGGAATGGGCCTTAACCGGATTTGGTACCGGCAATCCAGCCATAGAGTGAGCCTGCTGAATCGTATTACAGATCCAGCGAGCAATAGGCTGCTTGGAAGCAGGAGCGCCAATCTTATTGGCCGCATACAGGACAAACAGAGCCTCTGTTTTCCTAATTCTAGCCGTCCTGGCTACATACATTTTTAAGGCCCTGACTACGTCCAGGGATCTGGAATCCTCCAGGTCACTTGTAGCCACAGGCACCACAATAGGTTGATTCATATGGAACGAAGAAACCACTTTAGGCAAAAATTGCGGACGTGTCCTCAATTCAGCTCGATCCACATGAAAAATCAAGTAGGGGCTCTTGTGTGACAAAGCCGCCAATTCTGACACTCGCCTTGCTGATGCTAAGGCCAACAACATGACCACCTTCCAGGTAAGAAATTTCAACTCAACCTTGTTAAGCGGTTCAAACCAGTGTGATTTTAGGAACTGCAACACCACGTTTAGGTCCCATGGTGCCACTGGAGGCACAAAAGGGGGCTGGATGTGCAGCACTCCCTTTACAAACGTCTGGACTTCTGGAAGAGAAGCCAATTCCTTCTGAAAGAAAATCGAGAGGGCCGAAATCTGTACCTTAACAGAGCCTAATTTCAGGCCCATATCCACTCCTGTCTGTAGGAAGTGGAGAAGACGACCCAGATGAAAATCTTCCGTAGGTGCATTCTTGGTCTCACACCAAGACACATACTTTCGCCAGATACGGTGATAATGTTTTACCGTCATCTCCTTCCCAGCCTTTATTAAAGTAGGGATGACCTCTTCCGGAATCCCCTTTTTCGCTAGGATTCGGCGTTCAACCGCCATGCCGTCAAACGTAACCGCGGTAAGTCTTGAAATACACAGGGCCCCTGCTGCAACACGTCTTCCCTCAGAGGAAGAGGCCAGGGATCTCCTGTGAGCATCTCTTGTAGATCCGAGTACCAGGCCCTTCGAGGCCAGTCTGGGACAATGAGTATCCTCTGTACTCTTCTTCGTCTTATGATCCTCAACACTTTTGTGATGAGAGGAAGAGGAGGAAACACGTAGACCGATTTGAACACCCACGGTGTTACCAGAGCGTCTACTGCTACTGCCTGAGGGTCCCGCGACCTGGCGCAATACCTCCGAAGTTTTTTGTTGAGGCGTGACGCCATCATGTCTATTTGAGGAGTTCCCCAAAGACGTGTTACGTCTGCAAAGACTTCTTGATGAAGTCCCCACTCTCCTGGATGGAGATCGTGTCTGCTGAGGAAGTCTGCTTCCCAGTTGTCCACTCCCGGAATGAAGACAGCCGACAGAGCGCTTACATGATTTTCCGCCCAGCGAAGGATCCTTGTGGCTTCCGCCATCGCGACTCTGCTTCTTGTCCCGCCTTGGCGGTTCACATGAGCCACTGCTGTGACATTGTCTGATTGAATCAGAACCGGTAGGTTTCGAAGAAAACTCTCCGCTTGTCGAAGGCCGTTGTAAATGGCCCTGAGTTCCAACACATTGATGTGTAGACAGGACTCCTGGTCTGACCAAAGACCCTGAAAATTTTTTACCTGTGTGAACGCCCCCCATCCTCGGAGGCTCGCGTCCGTGGTAACCAGGATCCAATCCTGAATTCCAAACCTGCGACCCTCCAGGAGGTGAGCACTTTGCAACCACCACAGGAGGGACACTCTGGTCCCTGGGGACAGAGTTATTTTCCGATGTAAGTGCAGATGGGACCCGGACCACTTGTCCAGAAGGTCCCATTGAAAAGTCCTTGCATGGAACCTTCCAAAGGGAATGGCCTCGTAGGCCGCCACCATTTTCCCCAGAACTCGAGTGCATTGGTGAACTGACACCCTTTTCGGTTTTAGCAGGTCTCTGACCATGTTCTGTATGTCTTGGGCTTTCTCTATTGGGAGGAAGACCTTCATTTGTTCCGTATCCAGTATCATACCTAGGAACGGTAGTCGAGTTGTCGGAATCAACTGTGACTTCGGTAGATTTAGAATCCAACCGTGTTGCTGGAGCACTCTCAGAGAGAGCGCCACACTGCTCAGCAATTTCTCCCTTGATCTCGCTTTTATCAGGAGATCGTCCAAGTATGGGATAATTGTGACTCCATGCTTGCGCAGGACCACCATCATTTCCGCCATTATCTTGGTGAAAATCCTCGGGGCCGTGGAGAGTCCAAACGGCAACATCTGAAATTGGTAATGACAATCCTGTACAGCGAATCTCAGGTATTCCTGATGGGGGGCATATATGGGGACATGAAGGTACGCATCCTTTATGTCCAGAGACACCATAAACTCCCCTTCCTCCATGTTGGCTATTATCGCTCTGAGAGATTCCATTTTGAATTTGAATCTTTTTATGTACAGATTTAGGGATTTCAGATTCAAAATAGGTCTGACCGAACCGTCCGGTTTCGGGACCACAAATAGGGTTGAGTAGTAACCTCTTCCCTGCTGGTGCAGGGGAACCTTGATTATCACTTGCTGTATACACAGCGTTTGAATTGCAGCTAACACTACATCCCTTTCCGATGTGGAAGCTGGTAGGGCCGATTTGAAAAATCGGTGCGGGGGCACCTCCTCGAATTCCAATTTGTAACCCTGGGAAACTATTTCCAACACCCAGGGATTCAGGTCCGAACTGACCCAGGCCTGACTGAAAAGTCGAAGACGTGCCCCCACCGGTGCGGACTCCCTCAGGGGAGCCCCAGCGTCATGCTGTGGGTTTTGGAGCAGCCGGGGAGGACTTTTTTTCCTGGGCACCTTCCGAAGCAGGTGCTCTCTTGCCTCTGCCCTTACCTCTGGCGAGGATAGAGGATCCCCGACCTCTTTTGGACTTGTGCGACCGAAAGGACTGCATCTGATAGGGTGTTACTTTCTTTTGCTGTTGTGGAGTATATGGTAAAAAATTTGATTTACCTGCTGTAGCTGTGGAAACCAGGTCCGTCAGCCCATCCCCAAACAATACATCCTCTTTATAGGGTAGTACTTCCATATGTTTCTTGGAATCCGCATCACACGTCCATTGGCGAGTCCATAAGGATCTTCTCGCTGAGACAGACATAGCATTGGCCCTAGAAGCTAGCAATCCAATGTCCCTTTGAGCATCCCTCATAAATAAGACTGCGTCTTTAATATGGGCTAGAGTTAGGAATATAGTATCCTTATCCATATTATCAAATTGATCTGTCAGCTCATCTGTCCAAGCTGCAATTGCGCTACACACCCATGCCGACGCAATTGTCGGTCTTAGCACAGCACCCGTATGAGAATAAAATAAGATTTTACTTACCGATAAATCTATTTCTCGTAGTCCGTAGTGGATGCTGGGGACTCCGTCAGGACCATGGGGATTAGCGGCTCCGCAGGAGACAGGGCACAAAAATAAAGCTTTAGGATCAGGTGGTGTGCACTGGCTCCTCCCCCTATGACCCTCCTCCAAGCCTCAGTTAGGATACTGTGCCCGGATGAGCGTACACAATAAGGAAGGATATTGAATCCCGGGTAAGACTCATACCAGCCACACCAATCACACCGTACAACTTGTGATCTGAACCCAGTTAACAGTATGACAACGTAGGAGCCTCTGAACAGACGGCTCACAACAAGAACAACCCGATTTTTTTGTAACAATAACTATGTACAAGTAATGCAGACAATCCGCACTTGGGATGGGCGCCCAGCATCCACTACGGACTACGAGAAATAGATTTATCGGTAAGTAAAATCTTATTTTCTCTAAACGTCCTAGTGGATGCTGGGGACTCCGTCAGGACCATGGGGATTATACCAAAGCTCCCAAACGGGCGGGAGAGTGCGGATGACTCTGCAGCACCGAATGAGAGAACTCCAGGTCCTCTTTAGCCAGGGTATCAAATTTGTAGAATTTTACAAACGTGTTCTCCCCCGACCACGTAGCTGCTCGGCAGAGTTGTAATGCCGAGACCCCTCGGGCAGCCGCCCAGGATGAGCCCACCTTCCTTGTGGAATGGGCCTTGACAGATTTAGGCTGTGGCAGGCCTGCCACAGAATGTGCAAGTTGAATTGTGCTACAAATCCAACGAGCAATCGTCTGCTTAGAAGCAGGAGCACCCATCTTGTTGGGTGCATACAGTATAAACAGCGAGTCAGATTTTCTGACTCCAGCCGTCCTTGAAATATATATTTTCAATGCCCTGACAACGTCCAGCAACTTGGAATCCTCCAAATCGCTAGTAGCCGCAGGCACCACAATAGGCTGGTTCAGGTGAAACGCTGACACCACCTTAGGCAGAAAATGAGGACGCGTCCGCAGTTCTGCCCTGTCCGAATGGAAAATCAGATATGGGCTTTTATATGATAAAGCCGCCAATTCTGACACTCTCCTGGCTGAAGCCAGGGCCAGTAGCATGGTTACTTTCCATGTAAGATATTTCAAATCCGCCGATTTGAGTGGCTCAAACCAATGGGATTTGAGAAAATCCAAAACTACATTAAGGTCCCACGGAGCCACTGGGGGCACAATCGGGGGCTGTATATGTAGTACTCCTTTGACAAAAGTCTGGACTTCAGGAACTGAAGCCAATTCTTTCTGGAAGAAAATCGACAGGGCCGAAATTTGAACCTTAATGGACCCCAACTTGAGGCCCATAGACAATCCTGTTTGCAGGAAATGTAGGAATCGACCCAATTGAAATTCCTCCGTGGGGGCCTTCCTGGCCTCGCACCACGCAACATATTTTCTCCAAATGCGGTGATAATGTTGTGCAGTCACCTCCTTCCTGGCTTTAACCAGTGTAGGGATGACCTCTTCCGGAATGCCTTTTTCCCTTAGAATTCGGCGTTCAACCGCCACGCCGTCAAACGCAGCCGCGGTAAGTCTTGGAATAGACACGGTCCCTGCTGAATCAGGTCCCGTCTTAGAGGTAGAGGCCACGGATTTTCCGTGAGCATCTCCTGAAGTTCCGGGTACCAAGTTCTTCTTGGCCAATCCGGAGCCACGAGTATCGTTCTTACTCCCCTTTGCCGTATAATTCTCAGTACTTTGGGTATGAGAGGCAGAGGAGGAAACACATACACTGACTGGAACACCCACGGTGTTACCAGAGCGTCCACAGCTATTGCCTGAGGGTCTCTTGACCTGGCGCAATACCTGTCCAGTTTTTTGTTGAGGCGAGACGCCATCATATCCACCTTTGGTTTTTCCCAACGGTTCACAATCATGTGGAAGACTTCTGGATGAAGTCCCCACTCTCCCGGGTGTAGATCGTGTCTGCTGAGGAAGTCTGCTTCCCAGTTGTCCACTCCCGGAATGAACACTGCTGACAGTGCTATCACATGATCTTCCGCCCAGCGAAGAATCCTTGCAGCTTCTGCCATTGCTCTCCTGCTTCTTGTGCCGCCCTGTCTGTTTACGTGGGCGACTGCCGTGATGTTGTCCGACTGGATCAACACCGGCCGACCCTGAAGCAGGGGTTTTGCCAGGCTTAGAGCATTGTAAATCGCTCTTAGCTCCAGTATATTTATGTGAAGAGACATCTCCAGGCTTGACCATACTCCCTGGAAGTTTCTTCCCTGTGTGACCGCTCCCCAGCCTCTCAGACTGGCATCCGTGGTCACCAGGACCCAGTCCTGTATGCCGAATCTGCGGCCTTGTAACAGATGAGCACTCTGTAACCACCACAGAAGAGACACCCTTGTCCGTGGCGATAAGGTTATCCGCTGATGCATCTGCAGATGCGATCCGGACCATTTGTCCAGCAGATCCCACTGAAAAGTTCGTGCGTGGAATCTGCCGAATGGGATTGCTTCGTAAGAAGCCACCATCTTTCCCAGGACTCTTGTGCATTGATGCACAGACACTTTTCCTGGTTTTAGGAGGTTCCTGACAAGTTCGGATAACTCCCTGGCTTTCTCCTCCGGAAGAAACACCTTTTTCTGAACCGTGTCCAGAATCATTCCCAGGAACAGCAGACGTGTTGTCGGGGTCAACTGAGATTTTGGGAAATTCAGAATCCACCCGTGTTGTTGCAGCACTACTTGGGTTAGTGCTACTCCGTCCTCCAGCTGTTCTCTGGACCTTGCCCTTATCAGGAGATCGTCCAAGTAAGGGATAATTAATACGCCTTTTCTTCGTAGAAGAAACATCATTTCGGCCATTACCTTGGTAAAGACCAGAGGTGCCGTGGACAATCCAAACGGCAGCGTCTGAAACTGATAATGACAGTTTTGCACCACGAACCTGAGGTACCCTTGATGTGAAGGGCAAATTGGGACATGCAGGTAAGCATCCTTGATGTCCAGGGACACCATAAAGTCCCCTTCTTCCAGATTCGCTATCACTGCTCTGAGTGACTCCATCTTGAACTTGAATTTTTGTATGTACAGGTTCAAAGATTTCAGATTTAGAATAGGTCTTACCGAGCCGTCCGGCTTCGGTACCACAAATAGTGTGGAATAATACCCCTTTCCCTGTTGTAGGAGGGGTACCTTGACTATCACCTGCTGAGAATACAGCTTGTGAATGGCTTCCAATACCGTCGCCCTGTCTGAGGGAGACGTTGGCAGAGCAGACTTTAGGAACCGGCGAGGGGGAGACTTCTCGAATTCCAACCTGTAACCCTGAGATATTATCTGCAGGATCCAGGGGTCCACCTGTGAGCAAGCCCACTGCGCGCTGAAATTCTTGAGTCGACCCCCCACCGTTTCTGAGTCCGCTTGTAAAGCCCCAGCGTCATGCTGAGGGCTTTGCAGAACCCGCGGAGGGCTTCTGTTCCTGGGAAGGAGCTGCTTGCTGCCCTCTCTTACCCTTTCCTCTGCCTCGGGGCAGATATGACTGTCCTTTTGCCCGCTTGTTCTTATAGGACCGAAAGGACTGCGGCTGAAAAGACGGTGTCTTTTTTTGTTGGGAGGGGGTCTGAGGTAAAAAGGTGGATTTCCCGGCCGTTGCCGTGGTCACCAGATCCGATAGACCGACGCCAAATAATTCCTCCCCTTTATACGGCAATACTTCCATATGCCGTTTGGAATCCGCATCACCTGACCACTGTCGTGTCCATAAACTTCTTCTGGCAGATATGGACATCGCACTTACTCTCGATGCCAGAGTGCAAATATCCCTCTGAGCATCTCGCATATAAAGAAAAGCATCCTTTAATTGCTCTAAAGTCTGTAAAATACTGTCCCTATCCAGGGTATCAATATTTTCAGTCAGGGAATCCGACCAGATCACCCCAGCACTGCACATCCAGGCTGAGGCGATGGCTGGTCGCAGTATAACACCAGTATGTGTGTATATACTTTTTAGGGTAGTTTCCAGCCTCCTATCAGCTGGATCCTTGAGGGCGGCCATATCAGGAGACGGTAACGCCACTTGTTTTGATAAGCGTGTGAGCGCCTTATCCACCTTAGGGGGTGTTTCCCAGCGCGCCCTAACCTCTGGCGGGAAAGGGTATAATGCCAATAACTTTTTTGAAATTAGCACTTTTCTATCTGGGTTAACCCACGCTTCATCACATACATCATTTAATTCCTCTGATTCAGGAAAAACTACAGGTAGTTTTTTCACCCCCCACATAATACCCCTTTTTGTGGTACTTGCAGTATCAGAGATATGCAAAGCCTCCTTCATTGCCGTGATCATATAACGTGTAGCCCTACTTGAAAATACGTTTGTTTCTTCACCGTCGACACTAGATTCAGTGTCCGTGTCTGGGTCTGTGTCGACCGACTGAGGTAAAGGGCGTTTTACAGCCCCTGACGGTGTCTGAGACGCCTGGGCAGGTACCAACTGGTTTTCCGGCCGTCTCATGTCGTCAACTGATTTTTGTAATGTGCTGACATTATCACGTAATTCCATAAACAAAGCCATCCATTCCGGTGTCGACTCCCTGGGGGGTGACATCACCATTATCGTCAAATGCTCTGCCTCCACACCAACATCGTCCTCATACATGTCGACACACACGTACCGACACACAGCAGACACACAGGGAATGCTCTATTGAAGACAGGACCCCACTAGCCCTTTGGGGAGACAGAGGGAGAGTTTGCCAGCACACACCCAAGCGCTATAATATATATGGGAACAACCTTATATAAGTGTTGTATCCTTATAGCAGCTTAAATATATAAAATATCGCCAAAAAAAGTGCCCCCCCTCTCTGTTTTACCCTGTTTCTGTAGTGCAGTGCAGGGGAGAGTCCTGGGAGCCTTCCTCACAGCGGAGCTGAGCAGGAAAATGGCGCTGTGTGCTGAGGAGAATAAGCCCCGCCCCCTATTCCGGCGGGCTTTTCTCCCGGAGTTTGAGATATCTGGCAGGGGTTAAATACATCCATATAGCCTCAAGGGCTATATGTGATGTATTTTTTTAGCCATAAAAAGTATTATACATTGCTGCCCAGGGCGCCCCCAGCAGCGCCCTGCACCCTCCGTGACCTAATGGTGTGAAGTGTGTGACAACAATGGCGCACAGCTGCAGTGCTGTGCGCTACCTTCATGAAGACTGAAAAGCCTTCTGCCGCCGGTTTCTGGACCTTCAATCTTCAGCATCTGCAAGGGGGGTCGGCGGCGCGGCTCCGGGACGAACCCCAGGGTGAGACCTGTGTTCCGACTCCCTCTGGAGCTAATGGTGTCCAGTAGCCTAAGAAGCCAATCCATCCTGCACGCAGGTGAGTTGAACTTCTCTCCCCTAAGTCCCTCGATGCAGTGAGCCTGTTGCCAGCAGGACTCACTGAAAATAAAAAACCTAAAACTTTTTCTAAGCAGCTCCTTAAGAGAGCCACCTAGATTGCACCCTGCTCGGACGGGCACAAAAACCTAACTGAGGCTTGGAGGAGGGTCATAGGGGGAGGAGCCAGTGCACACCACCTGATCCTAAAGCTTTATTTTTGTGCCCTGTCTCCTGCGGAGCCGCTAATCCCCATGGTCCTGACGGAGTCCCCAGCATCCACTAGGACGTTTAGAGAAATACCCTTTAAGGTAGTTTCTTGCCTGCGATCTGCAGGGTCCTTAAGGGCCGCTGTGTCAGGAGACGGTAGCGCCACTTTCTTGGACAAGCGCATCAGGGCCTTGTCCACAGTGGGGGGTGATTCCCAAATCTCCCTGTCCTGCTTAGTGAAAGGGTATGCCATATAAATTCTTTTGGGGATCTGCGGTCTCTTATCCGGAGTCTCCCAAGCTTTTCCAAAGAATTCATTTAATTCATGAGATGTGGGAAAGTTAATAATCTGTTTCTTTTCCTTAAACATGTGTACCCTTGTGTCGGGGACCGAGGGTTCATCCACAATATGCAACTCATCCCTTATTGCCACAATCATACACTGAATGGTTTTAGTCACCCTAGGGTGCAATTTTACTTCGTCATAGTCGACACTGGAATCAGAATCCGTGTCGGTAGTAGTGTCTTGTGTTAAGGGACGCTTTTGAGACCCCGAAGGGCCCTGTGAGTCGGTCCAATCTGAGGATTGATCCTCTGATGTCCCCCCTAAATCAGCCTTATCAAGCCTTTTATGTAAAGATGCCACACTTGCATTCAACATATGCCACATGTCCATCCAATCTGAAGTCGGCACAACCGACGGGGACACACCACTCATTTGCTCCACCTCCTCCTTGGAGAAGCCTTCCGCCTCAGACATGTCGACACACACGTACCAACACCCCACACACACAGGGATTAACCTATAAGGGGACAAAACCCCAACCAGGTCCTTAAGGAGAGACAGAGAAAGAGTATGCCAGCACACACCAGCGCTTAAAAACACTGGAAAAAATATGTCCAGATAGCGTTTTTTTATATATATTATGCCAATTCCCACTCACTGCGTCGCTAATGTGCCCCCCTCCTCTTTTTTCCAGCCTGTGAGTTCAGCAGGGGAGAGACCAGGGAGCCAGCGTTTTCTCTCATGCAGCTTCTGTGGAGAAAATGGCGCTGGTTAGTGCTGAGGATCAAGCCCCGCCCACCCGACGGCCGGCTTCGGTCCCAGTGATTTTTCAATAAAATGGCGGGGGATCATAGATTTACTGCCTCCGCAGTCTAATCCAACTGTATTTGTGCCAAAATGTGAGGTTTATTGCTGCCCAGGGCGCCCCCCCCTGCGCCCTGCACCCTTTAGTGCTGCTCTGTGTGTGTGTGACTGGGAGCAATGGCGCGCAGCCTTACCTCATGAAGATCTGATGTCTTCTGCCGCCTAAGATGTCTTCTGCCTTCTCTATCCGGCTTCTATCTTCGGCATCTGTGAGGAGGACGGCGGCGCGGCTCCGGGACGAACCCCAGGTGAGACCTGTGTTCCGACTCCCTCTGGAGCTAATGGTGTCCAGTAGCCTTAGAAGCAGTGCCCAACTTGACAAGCCAGCTCTGCTTCTCTCTCCTCGGCCCCACGATGCAGGGAGCCTGTTGCCAACAGGACTCCCTGAAAATAAAAAACCTAACAAAATTATTTTTCCACAGAAAACTCTGGAGAGCTCTCTGCAGTGCACCCATTCTCCTCTGGGCACAAGATCTAACTGAGGTCTGGAGGAGGGGCATAGAGGGAGGAGCCAGTGCACACCCATAGTCAAAGTTCTTTTTAGGTGCCCTATCTCCTGCGGAGCCTGTCTATACCCCATGGTCCTTACGGAGTCCCCAGCATCCTCTAGGACGTAAGAGAAATTATATACTGTATATATATATATATATATAGCAAGATGGTGGCACCCAGCGACTTGCTAAAGTGGCACAGGCACCATCAAACCCCCCACCTCCCTGCACTCTCGCAGGTCAAGGAGCACAATATTATTATATTGAATACCGCCACCCGCTCGCCACCGGGAATTTTCTGCTGCACAGGAGGTCAGGGCTGCGGGGAGTGAGCACAGTTGCCGCTACCATCCCCATTTCACCCCTCACGCCGCGGCCGCACCACGCGAGAGCTAACTGAGATGAGCTGCTCACCTTACATGACAGCAGCAAGCTTCTCGCTTTCAGTGGTGTGTAGTATAACGGAGGCAGCTGCTGCGGCGGTCATCAGTCAGCAGCGATGCGCATATAGGGGAGATCACTGCGTGGCTGCAGCTACTGTCAGGCTCCCGGCCACCACCAGCAGCGAGGCATCAGGGGAGTTAGAAGAGGTAATTATTTACACTTCTGCCTTGTCCCGCCGCTGCGTGTGGGTGATTGGACAAGCGGATCCAGCACTGGATCCGCTGTCCAATCACATCTGCCTCGCTTACAGGGGCATGGTGTCCCGGTCAGCAAGGCACTTATACTACTGCCGTTTCACTGCTGTTTTCAATGGGCTTTTACAGCCCAAGAGTTTGGCCCGCCCCCCGCTCTATCCCCGTTCCCAGTATCGACGGGAGGCACGGCTATCGGTGCCTCCCAAACTGATTAAATATATTAAAATAATTAGAATAATTTAAAGAAGATACTTATGACACAGAATATGTGTCATAAGTATCTTCTGTGTATTATTTTAATTATTAATAGCAGGGGAGGCACTGCCTCCCCTGACTGCACGTCCCTGATGTAGTCCCCCTCCTCCAGACTGGAAATCACTGCCCGGAGTAATTCCATCTTGAACTTAAACCGTTTCAAGTAGAGATTCAAATTCTTTAGGTTCAGGATCGGTCTGACCGAGCCGTCCGGCTTTGGAACTACAAAGAGGCTTGAATAAAACCCCTCCCCTTGTTGCGGCAATGCACCAAGACTACGACACGGCCCTGACATAATTTTTGGATTGCTGCCGTTACTGCTTTTCTTTCTGGAAGAGAAGCTGGCATGGTTGATTTGAAAAATCAGCATGGGGAAAAAGTCTTGAAACTCCAGCTTGTATCCCTGGAATACTATTTGCAATACCCAGGGATCCAGGCCTGACAGAATCCAACCTTGGCTGAACAGTTTGAGACGTGCCCCCACCCGAGCGGCCATGCTGAAGATTTGGCAGACGTAGGGGTAGACTTCTGCTCCTGGGAACCTGGAGCCGCTGTGGGCTTCTTTTCCCTTCCTCTTTCCCCTCCTGCAAAGAAGGGTGAACCTCTCGCTCTTTTGTATTTATTGGGCCGAAAGGACTGCATGTGTGTGTGATAGGTCTTTTTTGCCGATGTAGGTGCAGAGGGCAAAAACGTTGACTTACCTGCGGTAGCCGCCGAGACTAACGCATCCAGACCATCGCCAAATAAGGTCTCACCTTTATATGGGAGAGCCTCCATGTTTCTTTTGGAATCTGCATCCGCGTTCCACTGGCGAATCCACAATGCCCGCCTAGCTGATACCGCCATGGTAGCAGCTTGTGAACTCAAGAGTCCAATATCTTTCATCGCTTCTAGCATATAGGCGGCAGCGTCTTTGATATACCCTAACTTAAGGAGTATCTCATCTTTATCAACCGTGTCAATTTCTGATGACACGCTGTCTGACCATTTTTCAATAGCGCGACTGACCCACGCGCAGGCAATAGTGGGTCTGAGCAGTGTACCATTGGCAACATAAATGGATTTCAATGTAGTTTCCATCTTACGGTCAGCCGGCTCTTTTAGTGAAGCCGTGCCAGGTGCAGGGAGAATAACCTTCTTTGTCAACCTGGGTAGTGCACTGTCTAACACAGGGGGCGATTCCCATTTTTTCCTGTCCTCTGCTGGGAAAGGGTAAGCTACCTGAATCCGCTTAGGAATATGACATTTTTTCTCAGGATTCACCCACATCCCTGCAAAGAGAGCATTTAGCTCGTGGGAAGGAGGGAACGTGACTTTGGATTTATTTTCCTTACATAAATAAGCCTTCTCCTGAGGTACAGGCGAGGCTTCTGTAACTTCCAACAAGTCCCTTATAGTCACAATCATATATTGTATATTTTTTGCCAATTTATGATCTATTTCTCTAGAGTCACTATTGTCGACACAAGAATTAGAGTCTGTGTCGGTATCAGTATTCACAAATGGTCTCTTATGTGACCCAAAGGTGCCGCCTGCAGAAGGAAGAACTGAGTCCTGAAAAATCACATCTTCCACAGATTTTCTCCAGCATTCAGCCTGAGATTCAGACTTATCTAACCTCCTGTTAATAAGATGCATACTGTCACGTATTTCTTTCACCCATGCAGGCTCTTGGTGTGCCGGCAGCGCCACCATATTACAACTCTGTGTCCCTAAAATGCCTTCCTCCGGGGAGGAACTCCCTGCCTCAGACATGCCTTACACGTGTACAGCACACACTCACAGACACACTGGGACTTATAAGGGGACAGAGCCACAGCAAAATCTGTCAGAGGGACACCGTATAGGAGCAGCCAGTTCACAACCCCAGCGCCAGTATGTAATGTCTGTGAACACAGAATGCCAACAGACAACAGCGCTTTTACACAGTAATTCAAACTAGTAATGCACCACCAAACGCTTTGTGCCCCCCTTATTTGCACCCTGTACTTGTTGCCAGAAGTGGAGGAAAGGACCAGCGTTGTCTCTGCAGCTGAGGAGAGAGAGGAAATGGCGTTGAACAGTGTACTGGCTGCCTGAGGAAGAAGCTCCGCCCCCGCAAATGGCACATTTTTCACTCAGCAAGGTCTATTAATATTTATACTGGCGGGGGTAGGGCTGTGCCAGCAGCATCTTATGCCCCCTTTGCGCCAGTTTAAGGTAATATTTTGCTGCCCAGGGCGCCCCCCGCGCCCTGCAGTGCTCTGTGTGTGTGGACAGCAATGGCGTGCTGCGCTCCCGCCAGCCGCGCCGTACCTCAGCCGTCACTTTAGTTGCTAGAAGATCTATCTTCTCATACTCACCTGTCTTCAGACTTCTGGCTCTGCGAGGGAGGTGACGGCGTGCTGTGGGAGTGAGCATCTAGGCACAGCTAGCGTTCAGTACCCTTCAGGAGCTAATGGTGTCCTGTCAGCCAGAAGCAGAGCCATGAAACTCTTCAGGAAGTTGGTTCTGCTTCTGCCCCCTCAGTCCCACGAAGCAGGGAGTCTGTTGCCAGCAGTTCTCCCTGAAAATAAAAAACCTAACATAAGTCTTTTTCAGAGAAACTCAGTAGAGCTCCTCAGAGTGCATCCAGTCTCCTGGGCACATTTCTAAAACTGAAGTCTGGAGGAGGGGCATAGAGGGAGGAGCCAGTTCACACCCATGGAAAAGTCTTAAGAGTGCCCATGGCTCCTGCGGAACAGTCTATACCCCCATGGTCAATAAGTGGACCCCAGCATCCTCTAGGACGTATGAGAAAATAGGATTTTAATAACCTACCGGTAAATCCTTTTCTCGTAGTCCGTAGAGCATGCTGGGCGCCCGCCAAGTGCTCCATTTTTCCTGCTGATTACGTTTAAATATTTTGCACACATGTGTTAAAATGTTGACAGATGTTGCTGTTGAGTTATACATGCTGGTTGGCATGAGTTACGTTAAAGGCCATGTTAGCCGACATGTTTCTTGTGTATGGTGTGAGCTGGTGTGAATCTCGCCACAAGTTTATTAGTAAATCCTCTCTCGAATATGTACTGTATATACTCGAGTATAAGTCAACCCGAATATAAGCCGAAGCACCTGATTTTACCACAGAAACCTGGGAAAACTTATTGACTCGAGTATAAGCCTAGGGTGGGAAATGCAGCTCTAGCCGTACACAGCCCTAATACAGCCAGATATGCCCCCACAGTGCCAGATATGCACTCATAGTGCCAGATATGCCCCCACAGTGCCAGATATGCCCTCATACTGCCAGATATGCCCCCACAGTGCCAGATATGCCCTCATACTGCCAGATATGCCCCCACAGTGCCAGATATGCCCTCATAGTGGCAGATATTCCCCTACGGTGCCAGATATGCCCTCATAGTGCCAGATATGCCCCCACAGTGCCAGATATGCCCTCATACTGCCAGATATGCCCCCTCAGTGCCACATATGCCCCCCCCCCCTCGCCCCATGTGCCAAATATGCTCCCCCAGTGCCAGGTACAATTTACCCTCCCGCGCTCCCTCGCTGTTTTGTGAAGGAGGGACATGGAGGGCACAGCGCGCCTCTCCTGTGTCCCTCCTGCGTTTCCGGCGGCGGGTCTGTTAAATGAAGTGCCGGTTCGTGAGCCAATCAGAGCTCACGAACGGGTACTTCATTTAATAGACCCGCCGCTGCCGCCGGAGACGCAGGAGGGACACAGGAGAGGCGCGCACTGTGCCCTCCGTGTCCCTCCTTCCCAGACAGCAGTTACGGAGCATCACTCAAGTATAAGCCGAGGGGGGGCTTTTTCAGCACAAAAAATGTGCTGAAAAACTCGGTTTATACTCGAGTATATACGGTACGTCTCCTCAGGCACAGTTCCTATACTGAGGTCTGGAGGAGGGGCATAGAGGGAGGAGCCAGTTCACACTGTTGAAAAGTCTTAAAGTGCCGAAGGCTCCTGCGGAACCGTCTATAGCCCATGGTACTAAAATGGACCCCAGCATCTTCTACGGACTACGAGAAAAGGATTTACCGGTAGGTTATTAAAATCCTATTTTCTCGTAGTCCGTAGAGGATGCTGGGTCCACATTAGTACCATGGGGTATAGACGGGTCCACCAGGAGCCATTGGCACTTTAAGAGTTTGCGAGTGTGGGCTGGCTCCTCCCTCTATGCCACTCCTACCAGACTCCGTCTAGAAACTGTGCCCGAGGAGACGGACATCTTCTAGAGAAGGATTTAACACAGATAGTGGCGAGATTCATACCAGCTCACACATACAAGGCACATCAAGCTAACTGCTGAAACATTACTTACCAAGTAACAACGCAGTACATAACTAAACAAAGATGCACTGAACCAGATAACGGTTGCAGGAAAACGAAGCGCTGGGCAGGCGCCCAGCATCCTCTGTGGACAACGAGAAAAGGATTTACCGGTAGGTAACTAAAATCCTATTTTCTCTTACGTCCTAGAGGATGCTGGGGTCCACATTAGTACTATGGGGATGTACCAAAGCTCCCAGAACGGGAGGGAGAGTGCGGAGGCTCCTGCAGAACTGATTGACTGAGCTTCCGATCATCAGAGGCCAAAGTATCGAACTTGTAGAATTTAACAAACGTGTTCGACCCAGACCAAGTTGACGCTCGGCAAAGTTGTAACACTGAGACACCCTGGGCAGTCACCCAGGAAGATCCCACCTTACGAGTAGAGTGGGCCTTAACAGATTTTGGACACGGCAATCCTGCCGTAGAATACACGTGCTGGTTAGTGAGTCTAATCCAGCAAGATTTAGTCTGCTTTGAAGCAGGACACACAATTTTCTTGGGATCATACAGGACAAACAGAGAGTCCGATTTCCTGTGATGAGCAGTCCTCTTCACATAGATTTTCAAAGCCCTCACAACATCCAAGGACTTTGATGAAATTGAGGAGTCAGTAGCCACTGGCACCACAATAGGTTGGTTGATATGAAATGCCGACACAACCTTCGGAAGAAACTGCTGACATGTTCTGAGCTCAGCTCTATTTTCGTGGAAGATCAAGTAAGGGCTTTTACAGGACAAAGCCCCCAATTCTGACACACGTCTAGCAGAAGCTAAGGCCAACAACGTGACAGCCTTCCATGTAAGAAATTTGACCTCAACCTCCTGTAGAGGCTCAAGCCAGTCCGAGAAACTGCAACACCACGTTAAGGTCCCAAGGCGCCGTAGGCGGTACAAAGGGAGTTAGGATGTGCAGAACTCCCTTCAAAAAGGTCTGAACCTCAGGGAGGGCAGACAATTGTTTCTGGAAGAAAATGGACAGGGTCGAAATCTGGACCTTCACAGATCCCAACTGCAGGCCCGTCCAAGCTGAAACTCCACCGCAGGAAATTTCTTCGATTCACACCAAGAGACATATTTCTTCCAAATATGATGGTAATGTTTAGATGTTACCCCTTTCCTAGCCTGTATCAGGGTATGGATGACCTTCTTCGGACACCAGGGTGTCCACTGCCACTGCTTGTGGGTCCCTCGACCTGGAACAATAGCGTCGAAGCTTCTTGTTGAGACGAGAGGCCATCATGCCTATTTGGGGTAACCCCCAAAAGGTCTCTTTATTTCCTTGAACACCTCCGGATGGAGACCCCATTCCCCTGGAAGGAGATCGTGTTTGCTGAGGAAGTCTGCTTCCCAGTTGTCCACTCCCGGAATGAAGATTGCTGAGAGCGCCAACGCGTGTCTTTCTGCCCAGAGGATGATTCTTGTTACCTCTGCCATTGCAGCTCTTCTCTTCGTTCCACCCTGTCGGTTTATGTAAGCCACCGTCGTTACATTGTCCGACTGTACTTGAATGGCCCGATTTTTTAGAAGATGGGCCGCCTGAAGAAGACCGTTGTAGACGGCTCTTAGTTCCAGGAGGTTGATCGGCAGGCTGGCCTCCAGACTTGACCACCTTCCTTGGAAGGTTTCCCCTGAGTGACTGCGCCCCAGCCCCGTAGTTAGAAGGACCCTGTCCTGAATCCCGAACCTGCGGCCCTCTAGAAGGTGAGGCAATTGGAGCCACCAGAGGAGTGAAATCCTGGCCTTTGGCGACAGACGAATTCTCTGGTGCATGTGGAGATGAGATCCTGACCACTTGTCCAGGAGATCCAGTTGGAAGGCCCGAGCATGGAACCTCCCGTACTGGAGAGCCTCGTAAGAGGCCACCATCTTTCTCAAAAGGCAAATGCATTGATGAACCGACACCCGTGCTGGCTTCAGGACATCCCGGACCATTGTTTGTATCACCAACGCCTTTTCCTGCGGGAGAAACACCCACTGCACTTCCGTGTCAAGGATCATCCCCAGAAAGGACAACCTCTGGGTTGGTTCCAAATGTGATTATGGAAGGTTCAGAATCCAACTGTGGAGTCTGAGTAGTTGGGTTGTGAGAACAATGGACTGCAACAGCCTCTCCTTGGACGATGCCTTTATTAGCAGATCGTTCAGATATGGAATGATGTTCACCCCTTGTTTGCGGAGAACCATCATCTCTGCCATCACCTTGGTGAACAACCTTGGTGCTGTTGAGAGGCCGAATGGCAGGGCCTGTAACTGGAAATGATAGTCCAGTAATGCGAAACGGAGATTAGCCTGATGCGGCAGCCAAATCGGAATGTGGAGGTACGCATCCTTGATATCCAGGGATACCAGGAATTCCCTTTCTTCCAAACCTGATATCGCCGCCCGGAGAGACTCCATTTTGAACTTGAACTCCTTTAGAAAGGGGTTAAGTGATCTTAGGTTCAGAATGGGCCTGACCGAACCATCCGGTTTCGGTACCACGAAAAGGTTCGAATAGTAACCTGCGGTTTGCAGATGAGGAGGAACTGGCACAATGACCTGTGCCTCCACCAACTTCTGGACAGCCACTTGTAGGACAGTTCTGTCTGCTAGTAGAACTGGCAAGCCTGATTTGAAAAATCGGTGAGAAGGGAAATTTTGAAATTCCAGCCTGTAACCCTGGGACACAATATCTATCACCCAGGGATCCAGGCCGGACGATACCCAGACGTGACTGAACTGTCTGAGTCTCGCTCCCACTGGCCCACCTCCAGGCTGCGTGGTCCACCGTCATGCAGAGGACTTTGGCGTACCTGAAACAGACTTTTGTTCCTGGGAACCTGTGGCAGCAGGTTTCCTGGATTTACCTCGACCTCCCCTAAAGAAGGTATTGGACCGTTTGGCTTTTCTAGGTTTGTTAGGCCGAAAGGACTGTGATGTTGATGAAGAAAAGGATTTCTTCGGAGCAGGTGCAGCTGAGGGAAGAAACGGAGACTTACCCGCTGTAGCCGTGGATATCCATGCATCCAAAGCTTCCCCAAAGAGAGCCTCACCTGTGTAGGGTAGGGACTCCACGCTTTTCCTGGATTCTGCATCGGCCACAGTCCACGACGAGCTGAAACAGACATGGAAGAGTTTCCCAGCAGCCATGGAACCCAGGTCTTTCATGGATTCTAACATAAAACCTGCTGAATTGTGAATGTTACGCAAAAACAATTCAACATCACCTTATCCATCGTATCCAAATCCTCAAGTAAGGTGCCTGACCACTTTACTATGACTTTTGCAATCCATGCCCTAGGAATAGTGGGATGTAATATGGCCCCTGAAGCGGTGTACATTGATTTAAGTGTATTATCAATTTTGCGAACAGCCGGCTCCTTTAAGGCGGTAGATCCCGGAACAGGCAAAACCACCTTTTTTGAGAGTCTGGACAAAGATGCGCCAACAATTGGCGGGTTTTCCCATTTTTTTCTATCCTCCTCAGGGAAAGAGAACGCCACCTGGACCCGTTTAGGGATCTGGAATTTTTTCTCAGGGTTTTCCCATGCTTTCTCAAATATAGCATTTAATTCCTTTGACGCAGGGAAGGTTAGCAAGGCTTTCTTATTTTCAGTGAAAAAAGCCTCCTCAACCTGCTCAGGTGTGGTATCATTAATATTCAACACATCCCTGATAGCCTCTATTATCAATTGCACCCCCTTTGCAAGAGAGGTAGACCCCCGCAACACATCCCCATTACCGTCTGTGGTGTCAGAATCCGTATCCGTGTCATCTTGCATGACATGAACAAGCGCACGTTTGTGGGGGTATATAGCGGAGCGTCCTGAGGTACCAGAATTGGGTCATACTGCCATAGAGTTCTGTAATACCTGGGTTGCAGATTCATTACTTGCAACCCTGTCTGAAATCTGAGAAATCCAAGATTTGATAGAGGAAAACCACTCAGGTTCCCTTGCTTGAATCTGTGCTAAACCAGTGCTATCCTGATTACATGGAATGGGATCATCCTGGGAGTAGATATCCTCTGCAGCATATGGCACAGTGTCCCTGGACATAGCTAAAGGAGACCACCAAACACTACACACACACACACACACACACACACACACACACACACACACACACACACACGGGAGGGCAGACAAAGTTTCCCCCCCAAAGAATGGCAAGAGAGACACAGAGATTGGAGCCAACCCACACACAGCGCTTCTAACCAAAGGGAGACCCCTTTTCAGCGCTGTGTACCTTAATAGGATACACAGTCGTATTGCAGCCTCCCCCTCCTTCTACAACCCCCTGGTACCGTTTACAGATAGCTGGAGTTGCTGTGGAGGGACCGGTTTCTCCTGATCAGCGCTGTGCAGGCAGGAAAATGGCGCTCAACGCTGCTGGGTCCGCTCTGAGAAGCTCCGCCCCCAAAATGGCGCTGACTTCCTGCTCTTCATAGGATGATACTGGCCTGAGAATTGAGTGCTGGCTGAGATCCGGGGACTCCAACAGGCTTTTGGACCAGTGTAGGGTGTAGCGCTGGCTCAGGGCACCCCTCACAGCGCCGCACCATGTACCGCTGAGCCTTCCGGAGTGCAGTTAATACTGCGCTCCTACCCTGCTGCCGCCATCTTCACACCGACCCCCCGCTTGCTAGGGGGGTAGTGACTCACTCGCCACCGATTCTTCAGCTCTGTAAGGGGGTGGCGACATGCTGCTGGGGCGAGCGATCTGACCCCTCAGGAGCTCAGTGTCCTGTCAGCGGAGTAAGTGGCTGAGACCCGCAGGGCGGACACTACTCCCCCCCCTTAGTCGTACGCTGCAGGGAGGCTGTTGCCAGCAGCCTCCCTGTAAAATAAAAAATTCTAAAATAACATTTTACTAGAAAAGCTCTGGAAAGCTCCCCTAGCTGTGACCGGCTCCTCCGGGCACATTTTCTAAACTGAGTCTGGTAGGAGGGGCATAGAGGGAGGAGCCAGCCCACACTCTTATACTAAGTGCCAATGGCTCCTGGTGGACCAGTCTATACCCCATGGTACTAATGTGGACCCCAGCATCCTCTAGGACGTAAGAGAAAGTAACATCTATCAGTGCGGACGTGTACTGCTACATCTGAGAGGTGTGTCATAAAAATGACTTACATCCAAATGTAAATGAACCCCAAAGTTAGTAGTATCTACTTGATGAAGAAAAGACTCTTATATTTTGCAGAATTTGTTTGTGTATTGTGCTTTACAGGAGGTTCCATATCCTGTAAGTGGTCACGAGAAACTTTATTTAAAATGCATGTAACAATAGGGATCATTGTGTCTTATAACCAATACAGGGAAATGGCACTGATGTTCCCATTTGAATGTATGTATCTGTGATTTATTTTTCGCCCCCCAAGAATGTAACAGCTGCACAATGGGCTTAAGGTGCAATCAGGGAGATTGCTGGACTATTCAGCGAGTCAGGGAGATTTCTTCTATTTCAGGGAGTCTCCTGCAGAATGAGGGAGGGTAGGCAAGTATGCCATACCCTTCCGCAGCCTAACCCTAACCCCAAACACTATGAAAAATCATGAAAAACCATGTGTCAACCATTTGCTTGTCAACCTTTGGACCCTGTTGACCTAAGCCCATGTTGACCATTTAACAGTTGACCTTTTGACCCTGTCGACATATTGGTCTGGTGTTGATCAATTAACTACACAAAAAAAAAGAAAGAAAAAACAGCGCTAATACTAATCAATTATATAAACATTGTTATAAACAGCATGGTAATCTAAAAAGGTATAATTTATTAAAAGTATTTCATAGAATAAGTGTAACTGGCTAACAAGCCTGCAATATATTCAGTTACAATTAAAAACAAGTTGTTACATATGCACAATTGTTATGCATCATAGGGAATTGTTACCGTGCAACTTTAAAGTAATGTCCTCCTTTTTAGGTCAAATATTAGGGACTTTTTGTACAGTTCTATGAACCACAGTCCAAATGTGGATACAGTTATGGTCTCGGACCAATGGCAAGGGTCCCAGGCGTTTGTGATAATTACCGGTCCTAAGGTATTTATGAAGGGATGAATCCTGTTAGCGTTGATCCTTTTCATACGATATTTCACCGAGATGGCAGTGGATTTCAGCGCATTTGATGGAATCCCTCTAACCTTTAGTGCTTGGACCGTATAAGACCAGAGTCGTCCAGTAAATGACCGATGGATGGAAGTCCACAGAGTCCCTTAGACCATGGAGGAGCAAGGCTGACGCGTTTCGCTGTCCTTAGACAGCTTTTTCAAAGGTCCTTTGAAAATTTAGAGGGATTAGGACCCTTGCCATTGGTCCGTGACCATAACTGTATCTACATTTGGACTGTGGTTCATAGAACTGTACAAAAAGTCCCTAATATTTGACCTAAAAAGGAGGACATTAGTTTAAAGTTGCACAGTAACAATTCCCTATGATGCATAACAATTGTGCATATGTAACAACTTGTTTTTAATTGTAACTGAATATATTGCAGGCTTGTTAGCCAGTTACACTTATTCTATGAAATACTTTTAATAAATGATACCTTTTTAGATTACCATGCTTTTTATAACAATGTTTATATAATTGATTAGTATTAGCAGACCCTCCAACATGACCCGCACCACTAGGTACAAAATGCTCTGTTTCTGGATTTCCCTCTTAATTTATGATTTCCATCACCTGTGTTGAACTAGTTAAATGATAGGAAAGCTGTTTCTTCACAGGTGATGGCAATAATAAATTAAGAGGGAAGTTCAGAAACAGAGCATTTTGTACCTAGTGGGGCGGGTCATGTTGGAGGGTATGTATTAGTACTGTTTTTTCTTTCTTTTTTTGTGTATCTAATGTGTGGAGAGTGACTATCTCCTTAAACACCTGCTAGGAAAACCAGCTCTAAGTAGCGCCTGTTTGGATGTATCTTGGTATAACTTTTCTTTGCAATTGATCAATTAACTGTCTATCTTCCATCCAGACACCGTATTTTGTAATGAGAATTATTTTTGTTGTTTTTACAATGTTTGTTTAGCACATCAAGCTGCTGACTATTGGGCTCATTTATCAACGAGTGATAAAACTCGTTGTGAATGATAAAACTTGTTGCGTATGATAAATGGCGCTAAAGCCAATCAGCTCCCAACGGTCATGTGTTCAGCTCCCAACTGCCATGTGTTCAGCTCCGGTCATGTTTTTGAAAAATGACAGTTGTGAGCTGATTGGCTGGAGCACAATTTATCATACGCAACGAGTTTTATCTTTCACAATGAGTGTTAGTACTCGTTGATAAATGGGCCCCTATATATGCAATGTGCTATGAAAATAAAAACTAACTGCTTACCATGCCATTTAAAAAAAAAAAAAAATGGCATGTGCATATATTTCTCTGTGATTACTTAAACAATTCTGTTTTGATAGGATAGCACAAGGTGGTTCATTGTGCAAGGTTAGAGAAAAAGTATGCCTATGGGTATGAGCCAAATACACCAATAAATCTTTTATGTGTGGTCCTGCTATCCAATGACCCGGACCCCAATAAGGGAGATGATGGGAAAGCAAAATGCCAGCTATTTTCTAGATGACATTTTACAGCATCAACTGTGAGCTGTGGCTGGTAAAACCAAATGCTTCTGAGACGTTCCACTGGCTAATTGTCTCTCTTATCTCTTGTAACATATTACAAGTTTTGTATAATTAATTTTATTCTACAGGATTGTATGCACATTTTAGGTACCTTTCGACGCGATGCACGGGCACGCCGGTCGAATCTCACGTTTCAAGACAGTATGTGCTGCACTTAATATTTATCGAATCGCAGTGCGATCGTGTTTTTAAAAACACATGCTATATATCGCACTGCGATGCACGATGGGCACCTGCCGGGAGCGGATGGAGGCCGCTCCAACTTGGCGGTGACGTGCCCATCACGTGATTATCATGTGATCTATCGCATGATCGCATGGTAATCACTTTGGCAGGGTTCCAAGTGATCACTCCAAGTCTGGCCGTTAACAGGGCACTATTTATCCAACGGTGTTCATTTCTCCGCAACTTTTACCCCTGTGGAACACTACGGCCCAGTGGTGGGGAGGGCCCCAGCAGGCTACAGTGGTGTGCGTCATAAGGGCAGGGTGCATTTCAACATTCTAAAATCGGGAAGGGAGAAGTGCCCCACTAAAACAGCCTTACGTGAACACTAGGTTTCGGGATAAGTACCTGGAGCTATGGCTTAATGCATTCATTGCAGCCACGATAAGGCAGAAAGGCCAACTAATACGGATTCCTGTTTGAGTCTAAAGAGAAGATGACATGGGCAATAACTTAATAGACCCAGGCACTGCTTTGTGGCTAATTCTAAATTTAAGGCTAATCAAATCCGGCCCTAAGCAAAACAAATTTGGGGGGGGGGGGGGGCAGGGTTTGGAGAAAGCTGGAGGAACATGTGCACAAAAAATATATCCCCAAAAACACAATTGTGTTTATTACTATTTATTATTATTGTCATAAGTGACAAGTAGTTTAGTGCACATGACAATTAGGGTGCTTTTGAGGTAGAGCTGTTGGGAGATCCGGGCACTACATGGTCCCTGGGACACTACTGGGTGGAATAAGATATATAATTTAAGTATGCATGCAGCGATTCCCATGAGCCAGGATCATACTTACCTACATTTTATTTCTCCTCTCCGGGAGAAGCCCGGAGAGGAGGCGCTGCAGTGTCTTCGGGGGGCGGGGCCGGACTGTGACATCACTACGCCCCCCCCCCCCGCATCGGGAAATGCCGCGATTCGCGGGTCCACGGGCGGGGCTAAAATGACGCGATTTGCGTCATTTTAACCCCTTCTCCACCCGACGGACCCGCGAATGCGGGAAGTTATCTCTCCATCCTGCTCGCATCACTAGGGTGCGAGCAGGATGCGGGAGACCTGCCCACTCTTCCGGGGGTGCGGGGGGCTACCCCAAAAAACAGGAGCCTCCCGCAGCTTCCGGGAGAGTAGGTAAGTATGGCCAGGAAAGTGCAGCATCATACCTCCCAACATGACCCTCTCCAGGAGGGACACAATGCTCTGCTCCTGGACTTTTCTCTTAATGTATGATTGCCATCACCTGTGCTGAAATACCTTTCTTATCCATTAACCTGTTCAATACAGGTGCCGGCAATCATACATTAAAAGAAAAGTCCAGAAGTAGAGCATTGTGTCCCTCCTGGAGAGATGTGCATACCATCCTTAAAATAAGAATTTACTTACCGATAATTCTATTTCTCATAGTCCGTAGTGGATGCTGGGGACTCCGTCAGGACCATGGGGAATAGCGGCTCCGCAGGAGACAGGGCACAAAAAGTAAGCTTTTAGGATCACATGGTGTGTACTGGCTCCTCCCCCTATGACCCTCCTCCAAGCCTCAGTTAGGTACTGTGCCCGGACGAGCGTACACAATAAGGAAGGATCTTGAATCCCGGGTAAGACTCATACCAGCCACACCAATCACACCGTACAACTTGTGAGTTGAACCCAGTTAACAGTATGATAACAACGAAGAAGCCTCTGAAAAGATGGCTCACAACAATAATAACCCGATTTTTGTAACAATAACTATGTACAAGTATTGCAGACAATCCGCACTTGGGATGGGCGCCCAGCATCCACTACGGACTATGAGAAATAGAATTATCGGTAAGTAAATTCTTATTTTCTCTAACGTCCTAGTGGATGCTGGGGACTCCGTCAGGACCATGGGGATTATACCAAAGCTCCCAAACGGGCGGGAGAGTGCGGATGACTCTGCAGCACCGAATGAGAGAACTCCAGGTCCTCCTTAGCCAGAGTATCAAATTTGTAAAATTTTACAAACGTGTTCTCCCCTGACCACGTAGCTGCTCGGCAAAGTTGTAATGCCGAGACCCCTCGGGCAGCCGCCCAAGATGAGCCCACCTTCCTTGTGGAGTGGGCATTTACAGATTTAGGCTGTGGCAGGCCTGCCACAGAATGTGCAAGTTGGATTGTGCTACAGATCCAACGAGCAATCGTCTGCTTAGACGCAGGAGCACCCATCTTGTTGGGTGCATACAGGATAAACAGCGAGTCAGATTTTCTGACTCCAGCCGTCCTTGAAATATATATTTTCAATGCTCTGACAACGTCCAGTAACTTGGAGTCCTCCAAGTCGCTAGTAGCCGCAGGCACCACAATAGGCTGGTTCAAGTGAAAAGCCGAAACCACCTTAGGCAGAAACTGAGGACGCGTCCGCAGTTCTGCCCTGTCCGAATGGAAAATCAGATATGGGCTTTTGTACGATAAAGCCGCCAACTCTGATACTCTCCTGGCTGAAGCCAGGGCCAGTAGCATGGTTACTTTCCATGTAAGATACTTCAAATCTACCGATTTGAGCGGCTCAAACCAATGGGATTTGAGAAATTCCAAAACTACGTTGAGATCCCACGGTGCCACTGGAGGCACAATCGGGGGCTGTATATGTAGTACACCTTTGACAAAAGTTTGTACTTCAGGCACTGAAGCCAATTTTTTCTGGAAGAAAATCGATAAGGCCGAAATTTGAACCTTAATAGACCCCAATTTGAGGCCCATAGACAATCCTGCCTGCAGGAAATGTAGGAATCGACCCAATTGAAATTCCTCCGTTGGGGCCTTCTTGGCCTCACACCACGCAACATATTTTCTCCAAATGCGGTGATAATGTTGTGCGGTCACTTCCTTCCTGGCTTTAATCAAGGTAGGAATAACTTCCTCTGGAATGCCCTTTTCTTTTAGAATCCGGCGTTCAACCGCCATGCCGTCAAACGCAGTCGCGGTAAGTCTTGGAACATACAAGGTCCCTGCTGAAGCAGATCCCTTCTTAACGGTAGAGGCCACGGTTCTTCCGTGAGCATCTCTTGAAGTTCCGGGTACCAAGTCCTTCTTGGCCAATCCGGAGCCACAAGTATTGTTCTTACTCCCCGTAGCCGTATAATTCTCAGTACCTTTGGTATGAGAGGCAGAGGAGGAAACACATACACGGACTGGTACACCCACGGTGTTACCAGAGCGTCCACAGCTATTGCCTGAGGGTCTCTTGACCTGGCGCAATATCTGTCCAGTTTCTTGTTGAGGCGGGACGCCATCATGTCCACCTTTGGTTTTTCCCAACGGTTCACAATCATGTGGAAGACTTCTGGATGAAGTCCCCACTCTCCCGGGTGGAGGTCGTGTCTGCTGAGGAAGTCTGCTTCCCAGTTGTCCACTCCCGGAATGAACACTGCTGACAGTGCTATCACATGATTTTCCGCCCAGCGAAGAATCCTTGCAGCTTCTGTCATTGCTCTTCTGCTTCTCGTGCCGCCCTGTCTGTTTACGTGGGCGACTGCCGTGATGTTGTCCGACTGGATCAACACCGGCTGACCCTGAAGCAGCGGTTTTGCCAGGCTTAGAGCATTGTAAATCGCTCTTAGCTCCAGTATATTTATGTGAAGAGACGTCTCCAGGTTTGACCACACGCCCTGGAAGTTTCTTCCCTGTGTGACTGCTCCCCAGCCTCGTAGGCTGGCATCCGTAGTCACCAGGACCCAGTCCTGTATGCCGAATCTGCGGCCCTCTAACAGATGGGCACTCTGCAACCACCACAGAAGAGACACCCTTGTTCTTGGTGACAGTGTTATCCGCTGATGCATGTGCAGATGCGATCCGGACCATTTGTCCAGCAGATCCCACTGAAATATTCGTGCGTGGAATCTGCCGAATGGAATTGCTTCGTAAGAAGCCACCATCTTTCCCAGGACTCTTGTGCATTGATGTACTGACACATTTCCTGGTTTTAGGAGGTTCCTGACAAGTTCGGATAACTCCCTTGCTTTCTCCTCCGGGAGAAACACCTTTTTCTGAACAGTGTCCAGAATCATTCCCAGGAACAGCAGACGTGTCGTCGGGGTCAATTGAGATTTTGGAAGATTCAGAATCCACCCGTGTTGTTGAAGCACTACTTGGGTTAGTGCTACTCCGACTTCCAGCTGTTCTCTGGACCTTGCCCTTATCAGGAGATCGTCCAAGTAAGGGATAATTAATACGCCTTTTCTTCGTAGAAGAACCATCATTTCGGCCATTACCTTGGTAAAGACCCGAGGTGCCGTGGACAAACCAAACGGCAGCGTTTGAAACTGATAATGACAGTTTTGTATCACGAACCTGAGATACCCTTGGTGTGAAGGGTAAATTGGGACATGCAGATAAGCATCTTTTATGTCCAGGGACACCATGAAGTCCCCTTCTTCCAAATTCGCTATCACTGCTCTGAGTGACTCCATCTTGAACTTGAATTTCTGTATGTACAGGTTCAAGGATTTCAGATTTAGAATAGGTCTTACCGAACCGTCCGGCTTCGGTACCACAAATAGTGTGGAATAATACCCCTTTCCCTGTTGTAGGAGGGGTACCTTGACTATCACCTGCTGAGAATACAGCTTGTGAATGGCTTCCAATACCGTCGCCCTTTCTGAGGGAGACGTTGGTAAAGCAGACTTTAGGAACCGGCGAGGGGGAGACTTTTCGAATTCCAACTTGTAACCCTGAGATACTACCTGCAGGATCCAAGGGTCCACCTGTGAGCGCGCCCACTGTGTGCTGAAAATCTTTAGTCGACCCCCCACCGCCCCTGAGTCCGCTTGCACAGCCCCAGCGTCATGCTGAGGGCTTTGTAGAAGCCGGGGAGGGCTTTTGTTCGTGGGAAGTAGTTGCTTGCTGCAACCTCTTACCCCTTCCTTTGCCTCTGGGCAAATATGACTGTCCTTTTGCCCGCTTGTTCTTATAGAACGAAAGGACTGCGGCTGAAAAGACGGTGTCTTTTTCTGTTGGGAGGTGACCTGAGGTAAAAAAGTGGATTTTCCGGCTGTTGCCGTGGCCACCAGATCCGATAGACCGACCCCAAATAATTCCTCTCCTTTATACGGCAATACTTCCATATGCCGTTTGGAATCCGCATCACCTGACCACTGTCGCGTCCATAAACTTCTTCTGGCAGATATGGACATCGCACTTACTCTCGATGCCAGAGTGCAAATATCCCTCTGAGCATCTCGCATATAAAGAAAAGCATCCTTTAATTGCTCTAAAGTCAATAAAATACTGTCCCTATCCAGGGTATCAATATTTTCAGTCAGGGAATCCAACCAAACCACCCCAGCACTGCACATCCAGGCTGAGGCTATTGCTGGTCGCAGTATAACACCAGTATGTGTGTATATACTCTTCAGGGTAGTTTCCAGCCTCCTATCAGCTGGATCCTTGAGGGCGGCCGTATCAGGAGCCGGTAACGCCACTTGTTTTGATAAGCGTGTGAGCGCCTTATCCACCCTAGGGGGTGTTTCCCAGCGCGCCCTAACCTCTGGTGGGAAAGGGTATAATGCCAATAACTTCTTTGAAATTAGCAGTTTTCTTCACACACGTCATTCAATTCCTCTGATTCTGGAAAAGCTACAGGTAGTTTTTTCACACCCCACATAATACCCCCCTTTGAGGTACCTGCAGTATCAGAGATATGCAAAGCCTCCTTCATTGCCGTGATCATATAACGTGTGGCCCTATTGGAAAATACGTTTATTTCTTCACCGTCGACACTAGATTCATCTGTGTCGGTACCTGTGTCGACTGACTGAGGTAAGGGACGTTTTACAGCCCCTGACGGTGCCTGAGACGCCTGGACAGGTACTAACTGGTTTTCCAGGCCGTCTCATGTCGTCAACTGACTTTTGCAGCGTGCTAACATTATCACGTAATTCCATAATTAAAGCCATCCATTCCGGTGTCGACTCCCTAGGGGGTGACATCACCATTACCGGCAATTGCTCCGCCTCCACACCAACATCGTCCTCATACATGTCGACACACACGTACCGACACACAGCAGACACACAGGGAATGCTCTTATCGAAGACAGGACCCCACTAGCCCTTTGGGGAGACAGAGGGAGAGTTTGCCAGCACACACCAAAGCGCTATAAAAATGTATATAAACAACCCTAAAAGGTGTTGTTTCTGTTATATGCGCTTAATATATAAAAATATCGCCAAAATATGCCCCCCTTCTCTGTTTTACCCTGTTTCTGTAGTGCAGTGCAGGGGAGAGTCCTGGGAGCCTTCCTCACAGCGGAGCTGAGCAGGAAAATGGCGCTGTGTGCTGAGGAGAATAGGCCCCGCCCCCTAAAACGGCGGGCTCTTCTCCCGGAGTTTGCGATATATGGCAGGGGTTAAATACATCCATATAGCCTCAAGGGCTATATGTGATGTATTTTAGCCATAGAAAAAGGTATTATACATTGCTGCCCAGGGCGCCCCCCCCAGCGCCCTGCACCCTCAGTGACCGCTGGTGTGAAGTGTGCCGACAACAATGGCGCACAGCTGCAGTGCTGTGCGCTACCTTATGAAGACTGAAAGTCTTCTGCCGCCTGTTTCCGGACCTCTGGACCTCTTCAACTTCGGCATCTGCAAGGGGGGTCGGCGGCACGGCTCCGGGACCGGACTCCATGGCTGGGCCTGTGTTCGATCCCTCTGGAGCTAATGGTGTCCAGCAGCCTAAGAAGCAAATCCATCCTGCACGCAGGTGAGTTCACTTCTCTCCCCTAAGTCCCTCGTAGCAGTGAGCCTGTTGCCAGCAGGACTCACTGAAAATAAGAAACCTAAAAAACTTTTTCTAAGCAGCTCTTTATGAGAGCCACCTAGATTGCACCCTGCTCGGACGGGCACAAAAACCTAACTGAGGCTTGGAGGAGGGTCATAGGGGGAGGAGCCAGCACACACCATGTGATCCTAAAAGCTTACTTTTTGTGCCCTGTCTCCTGCGGAGCCGCTATTCCCCATGGTCCTGACGGAGTCCCCAGCATCCACTAGGACGTTAGAGAAATTTATCTTGCAGATGCGGTCGAAATCGAACGGTTGTACCGGATATCTCACGGTTCCGGTATGAATGGTCGACCATGTTATGGTCGACAGTCATTAGGTCGCCCACTATTGGTCGACATTGACATGGTCGACATTGACACATGGTCGACACATGAAAGGTCGACATATGAAAAGGTCGACATGAGTTTTTTTACTTTTTTTTGGTGTCGTTTTTTGCGTAAAGTGACTGGGAACCCCAATTAGTGCACCGCGTTCGCTCGCCATGCTTCGGGCATGGTGCCTTCGCTTCGCTCGGCACACTTTACCGTTCCAATCGTAGTCCATGTGGATCGTAAAGTATGGAAAAGTTCCCCAAAAGAAAAAAGTTAAAAAAACTCGTGTCGACCTTTCATGTGTCGACCATTTCCATGTGTCGACCATGTGTCCATGTCGACCATGTCAATGTCGACCAATAGTGGTCGACCTAATGACTCAGGGCCGTAACTACGTGTGTGCCAAGGGGGCTTGGCACACAGCGCAGTTGCCCTGAGGGCGCAACGGCCAGCGGCATGTAATGAGTCAAATTGACTCATTACATGCCGCCGAAGTCTGCGCCGTGCGCCCCGCTGTGTAGGGAGAAGAGGACCAGCGCCGGGCAGCGGAGAGAAGGAGGAGGAGGGAGGGGGAGCAGGGAGCCGCAGCAGCGCTATTTGATTGGTAGTAAGCGCCGCTGCAGCATCCCCCTCTCCTCCTGTATTGGCTGCCCGGCGCTGCTAAGGATGCTGGGATGCGGTTCCCCAGCATCCACAGCAGCGCCAGGCAACCAATACAGGAGGAGAGGGGAATGCTGCAGCGGCGCTTACTACCAATCAAATAGCGCTGCTGCGGCTCCCTGCTCCCCCTCCCTCCTCCTCCTTCTCACCTCACACAGCCTGCACCGAGAGGAAGCTGCACGAGGAGCCTGTCAGCGGGGAGAAGGAAAGTATATCCCCCCCCCCTCTCTCTCTCTCTCTGGTACACCGTCTGCCGCAATGTGTAAAATGGGGTCTCGTCTGCCGCAATGTGTAAAATGGGGTCCCGGCTGCCGCAATGTGTAAAATGGGGTCTCGTCTGCCGCAATGTGTAAAATGGGGTCTCGTCTGCCGCAATGTGTAAAATGGGGTCCCGGCTGCCGCAATGTGTAAAAAGGGGTCCCGGCTGCCGCAATGTGTAAAATGGGGTCCCGGCTGCCGCAATGTGTAAAATGGGGTCCCGTCTGCCGCAATGTGTAAAAAGGGGTCCTGGATGCCGCAATGTGTAAAAAGGGGGACTGGATGTCGCAATGTGTAGAGAGGGGGACTGGCTGCCGCAATGTGTAAAAATGGGGACTGGCTGCCGTAATGTGTAAAAAGGGGGCCTTGATGCCGCAATGTGTAAAAAGGGGGACTGGCTGCCGCAATGTGTAAAAAGGGGGACTGGCTGCCGTAATGTGTAAAAAGGGGGCCTGGATGCCGCAATGTGTAAAAAGGGGGACTGGCTGCCGCAATGTGTAAAAAGGGGGACTGGCTGCCGTAATGTGTAAAAAGGGGGCCTGGATGCCGCAATGTGTAAAAAGGTGGACTGGCTGCCGTAATGTGTAAAAAGAGGGCCTGGCTGCCGCAATGTGTAAAAAGGGGGACTAGCTGCCGCAATGTGTAAAAAGGGGGACTAGCTGCCGCAATGTGTAAAAAGGGGGACTGGCTGCCGTAATGTGTAAAAAGGGGGACGCTGTCTATTGTAATGTATAAAAGGGGCGCTACTGTGCAGCGTAATTTGAATAATGTAGACTACTGTGCACCGTAGTATGAATTGCTATTATTTTATGGCCACGCCCCTTCACCATTAAGCCACGCCCCTATAAAAAATTTGCGCGCCTACGGCGCGCACTGCCCCTATCTTACATTGGGGGGGGCGCCACTATCGTTTCTTGCACACAGCGCTAAAATGCCTAGTTACGGCACTGTAATGACTGTCGACCATAACATGGTCGACCATGTGAACGGATACCATATCTCACATGTATGGGCCCCATTACCCTGTCTGCTGCTTTCCTAACTCATCATTGGGTGATCCATTGTTGACTACACATTTGTCTTTACTTCAAACGCCACATTGCGTGAGCCATTTACATAGGCTTCGGTGCGTATTGGTCTCCAGAATAATGGATGCAGCTTATCAACCACAACAATAGAAACATACCTAATGCGTTACGTTAGCTGAAACAACCGTTCAGGCAAACCTGCGTTTTAGAACTTCTGAGTTGGAAGAACCCAGCAGGAGGAGTCCCGTCTGTACGCAGCCTTTCCCATGATTCCTGTGTATGTAGTAACTAGTGTTACATCACTGTCACCGGCTGGTACTAGCACGCGCACACCTGCCGCCTCTCAGCCAATAGGCGAGAATACATTTGCATCCTGTGGCTCCGTGTGCCGCACATGCGCAGTTAGGACGCAGAGAGACCGGGCCGGGAACCTGCGCGCAGGCGCACTGCCAGTTGTCAGTCTTCTCCCTGTGTCAAGTTGTCCTAGGGCTGTCAGGGGGCCGCGCATGCGCGTAGGCAGCTGTCACTCTTCTCTTCCCCGCGCACGCGCCTTGGCCTGTTTGTTTATTATTAGTGCGCGGAGGAAAGATGGCGGCGTCCTCCCTGGAACAGAAACTCTCCCGTCTGGAGGCGAAACTGAAGCAGGAAAACAGGGAGGCGAGGCGGAGGATTGAGCTGGAGATCAGTCCGCAGCGTGCCCGGCCTAGTAAGGATGGCAGGGGGAGCGGAGAGAATGGAGGGGCCTGAGTGTACGGAGCCCTGTGGGGGGAGGGGTGATCCAGTTACCGGGGAGGTGATAGGGGCACTCTGCTGTATGATAGAGGGCTGCCTGTGCTACTGGGGACGGGGTGATTAAACGGAGGTATGAGGGGGCAGTGAGGGCCTGCTGGGAGTACTGTAATGGCAGAGAGGCTCTTATTTCCATACAGGGCACCTGACTACTGAGATGTGGCTTATGGCCCCTGGTGTGACACTAGGTGTAAAGCCAGACAATGGTATAGTAGGGAGAGAATGGTATATGCTGGCAGGAGGAGCAGAGAACCCTGTGTTGTTCTAATGCACTGGTGTATTTATAGTGTGTGTGGTGCACACCCTGCACCCATTATTTTTAATACTTACCCTCCAGAGTCCCGCTGTGCAGCAGGAAAATCACTGGGAAAATAGCTGTGCCAGGAGGTCTGTGCATGCACTCCAGTGCCCAGAGCTACAGCGCTGCGGTCCAGAGGGAACCTGCTTAAGGGCCTCCTCCTCTCTAGATGTGTCTCTGTTCTAATGTGTGCTGTATGTACAGCACTGCTAATCACTTGTGGTGCCTTTTACGTAAAATGTAAGAATAAGATCAGCAGTTCAGCACTTAAGAGAGAAAGGTGTGTGGTCTGAATTGGGGGCTCCGCGGGAGACTGGTTTGCCGCCTGGGTGGGGGCTCCGCGGGAGACTGGTTTGCCGCCTGGGTAGGGGCTCCGCGGGAGACTGGTTTGCCGCCTGGGTAGGGGCTCCGCGGGAGACTGGTTTGCCGCCTGGGTTGGGGCACCGTGGTCTGGTGCCTGGATGTAGCATCTGTAAGCCAAACCTTTAACGCCAACTCCTCTAGTAAAATAGGCATCTCGGTCAAAGGTTTAGCTTACTGCTTTCACAGCTCTGGTCTGGTTTGCTGCCTGGATTGGGGAGCTGTGGTCTGGTTTGAGAGAGACTACTAAATTCTATAAAAAGCTGTGTAGGGATCTTGAAATTGCTTTATCTAGTTCAGGGGTTCTCAAACTCGGTCCTCAGGACCCCACACAGTGCATGTTTTGCAGGTAACCCAACAGGTGCACAGGTGTATTAATTACGCACTGACACATTTTAAAAGGTCCACAGGTGGAGCTAATTATTTCACTTGCAATTCTGTGAGGAGACCTGCAAAACATGTACTGTGTGGGGTCCTGAGGACCGAGTTTGAGAACCTGTGATCTAGTTTATTGTAGGACACAGGTTCTCAAACTCGGTCCTCTGGACCCCACACGGTGCATGTTTTTCAGGTCTCCTCACAGAATCACAAGTGAAATAATTAGCTCCACCTGTGGACCTTTTTAAAATGTTTCAGTGAGTAATTAATACAGCTGTGCACTTGCTGGGTTACCTGCAAAACATGCACTGTGTGGGGTCCTGAGGACCGAGTTTGAGAACCACTGTTGTAGGAGATTTATTTAGTCTCGGGTAGACAATATGAGGAAACATTACCGTTGGTGTCTGACTTTTGGTAGTCCTTGCTGGTGATGTCAATAGGTACATCTTTAATGACTACTAAAAAGCTCTTGCTGACTCTGAAGTCTGTGATTTCAATTTGGATTATTATGGGGGTAATTCCAAGTTGATCGCAGCAGGATTTTTGATAGCAATTGGGCAAAACCATGTGCACTGCAGGGGGGGCAGATATAACATGTGCAGAGAGAGTTAGATTTGGGTGGGTTATTTTGTTTCTGTGCAGGGTAAATACTGGCTGCTTTATTTTTACACTGCAAATTAGATTGCAGATTGAACACACCACACCCAAATCTAACTCTCTCTGCACATGTTATATCTGCCTCCCCTGCAGTGCACATGGATTTGCCCAGTTGCTAACAAAAATCCTGCTGCGATCAACTTGGAATTACCCCCATAGTCTGTAGAAAGAGATCAGCAGATGTTGTTAGTATTGGGGATGAAAGTGCAAAGTTTGAGAATGCTCAAGTTCAATTTGGTCCTTATGGCACTCTAAAGGTGGGTACACACTGATAGATATATCTGCAGATCAATTGATCTGCAGATATATCTATGGACGGATCGGGCAGTGTGCTGTGCATACACACTGCCCGATCCGTCGGGGACTGACGACATGAACTGGGCGGGCGTGTACACACGGCTGCCAGTTGAGCTGTCAATCACTGCCGACTGCCGCAGCATGTGTACGGGCAGCCGGCTGGTCGCCAGTACACACACAGCGACGCGCCAATGTATCGGTAGGCTGTGCTGCAGGGCCGACGCGATATGTCTGTGAACGACGGAGTTCAGACATATCGCCCGTACACACTGGCCGACGGACCCGCGATATATCAGCCATTCAATAGAACGGCCGATATATCGGCCAGTGTGTACCCACCTTAACAGTGCATGTTTCCTGATCATCAAGCTGAAACACCAGTGTGTAAACTGACTAATACAATAGATCACAGGTTCTCAAACTGGTCCTCAGGACCCCACACAGTGCCTGTTTTGCAGGTCTCCTCACACTTTCGCAAGTGAAATAATGAGCTCCACCTGTGGACCTTTTAAAATGTATCGGTGAGTAATTAATGCACCTGCTGGGTTACCTGCAGAACATGCACTGTGTGTGGGGTCCTGAGCGCCGAGTTTGAGAACCTATGCAATAGAACTATAGGTGATACGAAATATTCCTTTAGAATACCTTCAAAACACACACACACTGTTAGGGTTCCATAATGACTGAGTTTGAGAAACACTGCTCTATTATTTTTACATGGGATATTATGACCCGGTTAGCTATACAGGTAATCTGTTCTGTTGTGCTTTGTAGTTTACTGTAAGTAGACTGTTAGTGGGGGAATTCAATTGTTTTGTGGTAGCCCAAAAATAATGGGCACCCATTGGAACAATTCAGGACTTAACCCTTCTAAAGTCCTTGTTAACCAAATCAGAGTTTTCCCACATTCTGCTCACATTACAGGAAGCTGTAAGCTGAAATGTCTCTTTCTACTGCATGCGCGCCTCAGCAGAGCAACAATTGTATTGCTCAGTTGGGTACCATCTAGTGTCAACCAGGGGAAAAACAATTAAATCCCCTCTCATTTGTGTCCCAGATTTTTTTTGAATCGCAGCGCCCTAGGATATCAGCATTTTTTTTCCCCATAGCTTCCAATAGTTTCTTGATAAGTCATTCTGTGAAAACTATTAAATAATGTAAATGGTGCTTATGTCACCCTTAGGAGGTGGACAGGGTTGAGATTCTGTTTGTTCACATATTTATGATTGGCATTTATGATTGGCAGCCACTAGCTCTGGTTTTGCCTATTACGTGGACCATAAATGATTTGATTTCTCCCTGGACCACCAACCCGTGGACACCAAGTTTTGGGACCACTAGACTGTTTTCTGATTTGTTCCTGATGCATTCTAGCTCTTGTTTGGCTGCTTTTAAATTTTAAACACTTCATTGTAGATTGTTATATTCAGGGCTGTGGAGTCGGTAAGCAAAACCATCAACTATTACTAATAGAGAAATCAGAGTCAAAGGTTGGGTTTACCAACTCCACAGCCCTGCCTATATTTGGTCGTTACTTTACCTAAACAGAAACCTTTCCTACTATTGGAAAACATATGGGCTATAAAGTGCATTAGCTTTCTGACTCCAGGAACAAAGGTGTTCTACTCTATAATGGCACCAGTGGGGGATTACATTGCTAAATAAAACTGAGGAGAGGTTTAAGAGCCACTGGTACTAATACATGCACACTTTTCTTAGGAATAGAATGCACCTTTTATGGTGCTATAAGGGCCAACCATGATTGTATGAATTCAGGTTGTCGTAAAGAGCTTTGATTATGCTAGGTTGTTAATGCAAAATCCCATCACAGTTTCGTTTATGGTAGGCAATGTAATATTCCTCCCGCTCTTTTTAAATGACTGTTTCCAAAAGGTGACAGTATGAGGACAGAGAGCCACAGTGGTTTGACCTGTGGTTAGATAATAAAGCTTAAGACAAGTCCCTGGTTTCTAGACAGTCTACTCCGCTATATTAGTATTATAGCTCATTTATAGGGCGCTGCCATACAGTGGAATAGAATAGTATTACAGAGATGTAGGAACGCCAACAGCAAGTTGTGGGGACATAGAAGGAGCGTAATACTGGGCATAAGGTACTAGAGACAATATATTACAGGTTTTGCAAATAACATCCAGGAGTCCAGAAACACTGAGCGCGGTTGAGCAAGGTTGGGAGCTCACAGGATGACCTAACTAAGAAGGGCCTACATAGCTCATGAGTACTTACAGTCCAATGGGTAAGTGAGCGGCTGAGACAACAGTGGGTGGGTTTATGGAAGCTGTGCCAGTCAGGGTTGTAGTAGTTCTAACATTGAAAGCTGATGGGGACAGTCTGGACATGGGAGTGTGTTCCATATGTGTGTTGTTCCGCAGGGCGACCACTTGGGGGCACAGTGGGATGAGAGAGTTAAGGTAGCAGTGAGCGGAGAGGACAGGAGAGAGTGTGGATGCAGCTGTAGGGGGCTGAAATGCTTTGTAAGGGAGTGTGAGGAGCTTGAATTGGATTCTATAGGGAGTAGCTAGCATGTGTAGAGCTTGGCAGAAGAGATGGGTTGATGCGGGGCAAATGGGAAGGCCATACAAGACGATGTTATAGTGTTCCTTCTAGGCTGTTTTAGCACGGTGCTGCACCCTGCCCATTTTTGAAATGTGAAAAAGCACCCTGCCCTTTTTCAGTGCACCCCGCAGGACCATAAATTGCCCCCTTGTATACAGAATGTAACAGTCAGAGTGCATGTTACAATGTTGTCGTCTACTCCTTGCACACCTCTGAAATTGGAACACAATTTCCATCCTCAGCCAACTGGATGGCAGAGGAGGCACTGTAAATAACACAGCACTCTGATAAAGAGGGAAAGAACAGGGTAAGCAGTGAGCATGTACTGCTTACAGTATTTCCCTAGTAGAACAGACTTATTTTTTCCTAAATATTTTAACCCATTGTTTAACTTTTCTATTTTATAACACACATGGATTATAACTACTTCAGCACTGGAAAAGACATTTATAATTCTCTACTTATGTATATTCTACAGCTGATCTTTCAAGAAGACTGGACACACACAGTATGTTTCTCAGTACAGCTGTTGGGTGTTACAAGGGTGTCCTATATGTATATAGGGGTATATGATTTACTAAGGGCAAATTGTATGTACAAAAACTCTAAACATATGCGCTATGCTTTGTGTGCAAAGCGTCACATCAAAAATGTGCCCTTCAAAATAAAAATGTGCCCTCTTCAGTGCTCAGCACCCTGCCCTAAAAAAATCCTAGAGTGAACACTGTTACAGCTGGGCATAATGAGAAATTGCATGAGCTCTAGTGTATTGTCCTGGTTGAGGAATTGTCATTCTATGTTTCGAAGGTGCGAGAGAAAGGGTTTGGATAGGGCCTGAATATGGGGAATGAAGGTGAAAGAGGAGTCTGTCTGACATGAAGAATTGGAGAACAATATATGTTGTTTACTGAGAAGGGAGAAATGTTGATCTTTAAGCTGGGTACACACTTGAGTGACGGGCATTTGTTCCAAGATCGAAAGCCCATCAGCCCAGATTGTCCATACACACTGGAACGATGTTAATGAAGAATGGAATGATCATATTCCGTCTATCATTAGCATGCTACAGGATGCTAGTGATACCATCAGGTTTGATGTGCAGCACATCAAAGCTGCCGACGTTGCTAGTGACCGCAGGCACCGGCATATCAGGCATACACGCTGCCGAAATGTGCTGTTGTGATCGATATGTCGGTCCGATCCACTGGAACGGATGACACGTTGCTCAGTGTGTACCCAGATTTACTTTAGGTAGTGTTGGGACATCCATGAGGAGATAGCAGAGAGACAATGTGAGCATACGTGAGGGGAGGATACGTAGATGTGGGTACAATCCGCATTGAGGTGACTCTGGAGACCCATGCGTGTGAATAGCTCACCAAGGAAGGAGGCATACATCCAGAAGAGCAGACGGCCTATGTCTGAGCCTTGTGGAAAGAGAAGGAAACCGAGAAGGCGTAGTTGGACATGTAGGAAATCCAGTGGAGAGAGGGTGTGCAGGAGGTGAGGGCAGTGTCGGAAAAAGTGGCAGGCCGATCCAGACTGAACAAGGAGGAGTAACCTTAGCCTTGGCACATACCAATTATCATTGCTGCAGTTTCTGTGGAATAAAGGGGACGTAAACCAGATGTGGGTGGGAGGGATTAAGAGGGAGAGGAAGCTTGTGAGCCAGTTATAGATCAGGTGCTCTAGTAATTTTGGAGTGAATGGGTGAAGATTGCAAATGAGATGTGTACACGTCTACAGCTGACCATTCAACATACACCCCTTCCCCCACCTTTACCATTACTTAGGATAAAACAATTGATGAGTAGTGCATTTTATTTAGAATCCGTTACTTGGCCACAGGCTATTACTATAGATGTATTATAGTGGGACTTCCTTAGTCAGAGCTGCCCCCGGTAGCGAGAGGCACTTTCTGGGTCAGAACTGGCCCCTGAGGAGCGAGAGGCCAGTTCCTGGGTCAGAGCTGGCACCTGGGGAATGAGAGGCCATTCCTGGGAGCGAGAGGCAGTTCTTGGGTCAGAGCTGGCCCCTGGGGAATGAGAGGCCATTCCTGGGTTGGAGCTTGCTCCTGGGACCGACAGGCAGTTCCTGGGTCGAAGCTTGCTTTGAGGAAGCTAAAGCAATTATCTATGGTATGGATTGACTAAATCATATAGGAGTCAGGGTCCAGTCACATAACTCTAGGAGCCAACAGGAATTACTTTAGCAGTGAAGAAGTGTGTCCACATCTAATAGTTATTCCAGCAGTGAATTCCTGGGCACATTGGCTACTTGGTTCTAGGGATTCTTCTGGTTAAGGCTGTGCTGGTATTGAGGCGAGATGTACCAGGAATTGTGCTGATATGGAGCAGAAGGGCCTCCATGTTGTGCTGGCAATGAAGCAGAAAAAATGGGTTATGTGATTGTGTTGGTGGCAATGAGTTGAGGAGTCCCTGTGCTCAGGAAGTGGGAGGACAAATTAATGCTGGAAGAGACTGTAAGGTGAATTTGTTGGAGCTGGGAAATGGTAGGGCAATGGACAGGGTAAGACGGTCAGTCATTCTAAGGCCGGAGAGTGGGCGATCTCTAGTCTGATGTGAGAGTCTGGGAAGGGAATTGATGTTCTTATTTTATTGAAACTGTCTGAGAAAGTTCCCATGTCTTCATATCTCCATTATCTTCTGACCATTTCTCATCCATCCCATCTACATTCTCCAAATTGTACCTCTTCATTTTGCTCACCCCTCTGTCCTCCTATTTATATTCCTTTTTCTATATAAAGACTCCTTTGTTCTATCACTTTCTCCTATTGTCTCTTCTTATGCCCTGGGTTGCTCTGTATTTTATGTTGAATTTATTTTATTTTTTTTCCTCCCCTATTTTTCCCCCCAGTTATTCTCATCACTCTAAGCCCCACGCCCGCTCCATCCCAGCGAGCAGGTACTGGATCGTCCTTCTAAACTCCTCACTTGCTCCAGGCCCAGCTAATGGCCCCCATGTTATCCTAACACGCACCCACTGCTTTTTTTGATATTATTTTCCTGTATTCTCTCCTCATCCTGACCCTCTTGTGTACCGATAACCTCTCCTCCTTGCTTTCCTCTGCTCATGCCTGGCATCGCTTTCCCACCTATCTATGTGCATGGGATAGGCAATGTTGCATGCAGAGTGGATACGGCATGCAGGCTTTGGAGCATGAGCTCAGGAGAACCTAACAAACAGAAGGGCAAAGATTAGATGTTTGAGCAAACCTGAAGCGTTTGGTAATTAGAAAAGGGTGGGTGGGGGGTGTTACGCAGGGTGCATTGCATGAAGGTGAGGGAATATCAAATACTAAAACTGTACAGCATATTGTTTGGGGGCATGATGTGTAAAATACGCTACCAATACACGATGCAGTAGAAGCCACTGGGTTAGGTGACTGGCAGAGGGGTAAATATGGAACACTGCCGTTGCTCAGTGCTTACCTCTGTTCCCCAGTCTTTCTCCCTTTTCTACATACCGCCCTCTACCACTTTTTTTGTGCAGCCTTACAACTCCCTCTTGCCAATGATGGACACACTCGTCCTGACAACCCCTCCCACCACCACTCTTCAGTGCCAGTCCGGCCGCGGAATATGCTGAACCTGCCCCAAACCAACTACCTGTCGCAGCGAAGCTTGGAGAGGTGAGACCATGAAACGCTTACTCCTGATCTGTTTCTCCATATGGTCATTTCTGTGCTGCCTAGTGACACACCAATGTACTCGGGTTTCCTTGAGATGCCAGCAATGCAGCCTACACACATCACACGTGTCATGTTAAGGAAACATGAACCTAATGGTATTGTAATTATGTATATATCTCCTCAGTCCAGTAAAAAAAAAAAAATGTTCCCTCCTGTCTCCTTCACAGTTTATTGCAGTAGATAGGGAAAGGAACGTCGGTGCTTAGGTGAGGTTAGAGGAGGTTAGAACATACAAGGTGATCAGTAAATAAATCAGATGATACTGCAGTTAGCTCATTGTTAGCTCATTGCAGCCTGGATGGAAAAGAAACTGTCAGACCTGCTTGCTCCAATTATTTCATTGAGGTAGGTGTTTGGAGCAAAGGACCTGAAAGGAAGCGAGTACCTAAGAGGCAGTTAGAACCAAAGAAGCCAGCATGGCGAAGGTTCTAGGTGTAGATGAAACATTGATTTACTTTAACTCCGTTTCCGTCCAGTCTACTTACGTTCAGTGTCCTTCCAAATCATAGGTTGTATTAGTTATCCAGGTCTACAAACCTGTGAGCTGAGTGGTCTGCAGGTTTAAAATGTGGCACAGAGGGGATTGAAAAGTTGACTTTATTACTTTTAACAACCCATTAACCCATTTTGCAGCTGGACACCCCCGGTTACAGGGGTCCTGTAATCACAGTAGTGTTGCACCGTCTGTTTCTGATCATTATTTCGCTAATGGTGCATAGACACTGAGCGCTTTTGCCCAGCGTGTATGCACAGAGATGATCGCTGACATCGCTGGGCTGAAAATTGCTCAGTGCATACACACTGAGCGCTTTTCCCACCCTGCCCAGCGATGTCAGCGGGGGTGAGCGGCTTTCCATAGCAGGACGCTATGGAAAGCCACTCACCCCCCCGTTCATTTACTGGTAATACCAGTAGATGAACGGCGGTCGCCAGCGATGAAGTGGGAGTGAGCATCAGCGCTCACCGCTTATCGTTTGGCCATACACACTGGGCGGCTTTGAGCTGAAAGCAGGTCAACACACCAAAAGTGACCTGCTTTCAGCTCAAAATCATCCAAGTGTGTATGGGCCTTAAGGATAAAGGTCTTTATTTTCATGTCTGTAAGTAGAGGATGTCATTTATCTGCATCTTTCTTGTGTGCTAGTGGAGTTACCATTCTATGTTTCTATACGTGATTGGAATAGGCATATCAATATCCTTACACAAAGGGTTGAGATTACCTAAAGGATAAAAAAGGGGCAGACTAGATGGACAAGTGGTTCTTACCTGCCGTCAAATTCTATGTTTCTATGGCCCAAATGTATTAAGTTTTAAAAAGTGATAAAGTGGAGACGGATAAAGAGTGATAAATGACCAGCCAAACGGTTCCTAACTATAATTTCTCTGACGTCCTAGTGGATGCTAGGAACTCCGTAAGGACCATGGGGAATAGCGGGCTCCGAAGGAGACTGGGCACTCTAAGAAAGAATTAGGACTACCTGGTGTGCACTGGCTCCTCCCTCTATGCCCCTCCTCCAGACCCCAGTTAGAATCTGTGCCCGGTTCGAGCTGGTTGCACACTAAGGGGCTCTCCTGAGCTTCTAGTAAAGAAAGTATTTATTAGGTTTTTTATTTTCAGTGAGATCTGCTGGCAACAGACTCACTGCAACGAGGGACTTAGGGGAGAGAAGCGAACCTACCTGCTTGCAGCTAGCTTGGGCTTCTAGGCTACTGGACACCATTAGCTCCAGAGGGATCGAACACAAGCCCAGCCTCGGTCGTCCGGTCCCGGAGCCGCGCCGCCGTCCCCCTTGCAGAGCCAGAAGCATGAAGATCTTCACGGAAATCGGCGGCTGAAAACTCCAGTCTTCATTAAGGTAGCGCACAGCACTGCAGCTGTGCGCCATTGCTCCCTGTGCACACTACATACTCCGGTCACTGATGGGTGCAGGGCGCTGGGGGGGGGGGGCGCCCTGGGCAGCAATTAGAGTACCTTAAAGTGGCTAATCACACATAATATAGCCTAAGAAGCTATATATGTGTAAAATACCCCTGCCACATTATTATTATTATTATTATTATTATTATTATTATTATTATTATTATTATTAGAAAAGCGGGAGAAGTCCGCCGAAAAAGGGGCGGGGCTATCTCCCTCAGCACACTGGCGCCATTTCCTCTCACAGCTCCGCTGGAAGGACGCTCCCCAGGCTCTCCCCTGCAGTTTCCAGGCTCAATAGGGTAAAAAAGAGAAGAGGGGCACTAAATTTAGGCGCAAATACTATATATATATATATATATATATATATATATATATATATATATACATATATATATATACATATATATATATATATATATATAGCGGCTATAGGGTAAATCACTTGTGTAGTGTAACTCCCTGCATTATATAGCGCTGTAGGGTATATAGCGGCTATAGGGTAAATCACTTGTGTAGTGTAACTCCCTGCATTATATAGCGCTGTGGTGTGTGCTGGCATACTCTGTCTCCCCAAAGGACTTTGTGGGGTCCTGTCCTCAGTCAGAGCATTCCCTGTGTGTGTGCGGTGTGTCGGTACGGCTGTGTCGACATGTTTGATGAGGAGGCTTATGTGGAGGCGGAGCAGGTGCCGATAAATGTGATGTCACCCCCTGCGGGGTCGACACCTGAGTGGATGGATATGTGGAAGGAATTACGCGACAGTGTCAACTCCTTACATAAAAGGTTTGACGACATAGCAGATGTGGGACAGCCGGCTTCTCAGCCCGTGCCTGCCCAGGCTTCTCAAAAGCCATCAGGGGCTCAAAAACGCCCGCTACCTCAGATGGCAGACACAGATGTCGACACGGATACTGACTCCAGTGTCGACGACGATGAGACTAGTGTACATTCCAACAGAGCCACCCGTTACATGATTACGGCAATGAAAATTGTGTTGCACATTTCTGACATTAACCCAGGTACCACAAAAAAGGGTATTATGTTTGGGGAGAAAAAGCAACCAATGGTTTTTTCCCCCATCTGAGTTGAATGAAGTGTGTGAAGAAGCGTGGGCTTCCCCCGATAAGAAATTAGTGATTTCTAAAAAGTTGCTAATGGCGTACCCTTTCCCGCCAGAGGACAGGATACGTTGGGAGACATCCCCTAGGGTGGATAAAGCGCTCACACGCTTGTCAAAGAAGGTGGCACTACCGTCTCAGGATACGGCCGCCTTAAAGGAGCCTGCGGATAGAAAGCAGGAGGCTATCCTGAAGTCTGTATACACACACTCTGGTATTATACTGAGACCGGCTATTGCTTTAGCATTGGATGTGCAGTGCTGCTGCTGCGTGGTCAGATTCCCTGTTTGATAACATTGATACCCTCGACAGGGACACTATATTGCTAACTATAGAGCATATTAAAGATGCAGTCTTATACATGAGAGATGCACAGAGGGATATTTGCCGGCTGGCATCTAGAATTAATGCAATGTCCATTTCTGCCAGGAGAGGATTGTGGACTCGGCAGTGGACAGGTGATGCAGATTCTAAAAGGCACATGGAGGTTTTGCCTTACAAAGGTGAGGAATTGTTTGGGGACGGTCTCTCGGACCTCGTTTCCACAGCAACAGCTGGGAAGTCGACATTTTTACCCCATGTTCCCTCACAGCCAAAGAAAGCACCGTATTATCAGGTACAGTCCTTTCGGTCCCAGAAAGGCAAGCGGGTTAAAGGCGCGTCCTTTCTGCCCAGAGGCAGAGGTAGAGGGAAAAAGCTGCACCATACAGCCACTTCCCAAGAACAAAAGTCCTCTCCCGCTTCCTCTAAGTCCACCGCATGACGCTGGGGCTCAACAGGCGGAGCCAGGTGCGGTGGGGGCCCGTCTCCGAAACTTCAGCGACCAGTGGGCTTGCTCACGGGTGGATCCCTGGATTCTACAAGTGGTATCTCAGGGGTACAAGCTGGAATTCGAGACGTCTCCCCCTCGCCGTTTCCTCAAATCAGCCTTGCCAACAGCTCCCCCAGACAGGGAGGCAGTGCTGGAGGCGATTCACAAGCTGTATTCTCAGCAGGTGATAATCAAGGTACCCCTCCTTCAACAAGGACGGGGTTACTATTCCACAATGTTTGTGGTACCGAAACCGGACGGTTCGGTGAGACCCATTTTAAATTTGAAATCCTTGAACACATATAAGAAGGTTCAAGTTCAAAATGGAATCGCTCAGGGCGGTTATTGCAAGCCTGGACGAAGGGGATTACATGGTATCACTGGACATCAAGGATGCTTACCTGCATGTCCCCATTTACCCTCCTCACCAGGAGTACCTCAGATTTGTGGTACAGGACTGTCATTACCAATTCCAGACGTTGCTGTTTGGTCTGTCCACGGCACCGAGGGTATTTACCAAGGTAATGGCCGAAATGATGATACTCCTTCGGAAAAAGAGAGTTTTAATTATCCCGTACTTGGACGATCTCCTTATAAAGGCGAGGTCCAGGGAGCAGTTGTTGGTCGGCGTAGCACTATCTCGGGAAGTGCTACAACAGCACGGCTGGATTCTGAATATTCCAAAGTCACAGCTGGTTCCTACAACGCGTCTACTGTTCCTGGGGATGGTTCTGGACACAGACCAGAAAAAAAGTGTTTCTCCCGGAGGAGAAAGCCAAGGAGTTGTCATCTCTAGTCAGAGACCGCCTGAAACCAAAACAGGTGTCTGTGCATCACTGCACGCGAGTCCTGGGAAAGATGGTCGCTTCCTACGAAGCAATTCCATTTGGCAGGTTCCATGCAAGGATCTTTCAGTGGGATCTGTTGGACAAGTGGTCCGGATCGCATCTTCAGATGCATCGGCTGATAACCCTGTCTCCAAGGACCAGGGTGTCTCTGCTGTGGTGGCTGCAGAGTGCTCATCTTCTAGAGGGCCGCAGTTTTGGCATACAGGACTGGGTCCTGGTGACCACGGATGCCAGCCTTCGAGGCTGGGGGGCAGTCACACAGGGAAGAAACTTCCAAGGACTATGGTCAAGCCAGGAGACTTCCCTACACATAAATATTCTGGAACTAAGGGCCATTTACAATGCCCTAAGTCAGGCAAGACCCCTGCTTCAACACCAGCCGGTGCTGATCCAGTCAGACAACATCACGGCGGTAGCCCGTGTAAACCGACAGGGCGGCACAAGAAGCAGGTTGGCGATGGCAGAAGCCACAAGGATTCTCCGATGGGTGGAAAATCACGTGATAGCACTGTCAGCAGTGTTCATTCCGGGAGTGGACAACTGGGAAGCAGACTTCCTCAGCAGGCACGACCTCCACCCGGGAGAGTGGGGACTTCATCCAGAAGTCTTCAAAATGATTGTAAACCGTTGGGAAAGGCCACAGGTGGACATGATGGCGTCCCGCCTCAACAAAAAACTAAAAAATATTGCGCCAGGTCAAGGGACCCTCAGGCGATGGCTGTGGACGCTCTAGTGACACCGTGGGTGTACCAGTCGGTTTATGTGTTCCCTCCTCTGCCTCTCATACCCAAGGTACTGAGAATAATAAGAAGAAGGAGAGGAGTAAGAACTATACTCGTGGTTCCGGATTGGCCAAGAAGAGCTTGGTACCCAGAACTTCAAGAAATGATTAAAGCTAGGAAAGATGTGACCACAAAACATTATCACCGCATATGGCGGAAATATGTTGCTTGGTGTGAGGCCAGGAAGGCCCCAACGGAGGAATTTCAGCTAGGTCGATTTCTGCACTTCCTACAGTCAGGGGTGACTATGGGCCTAAAATTGGGTTCCATTAAGGTCCAGATTTCGGCTCGGTCGATTTTCTTCCAAAAAGAACTGGCTTCACTGCCTGAAGTTCAGACTTTTGTAAAGGGGGTGCTGCATATTCAGCCCCCTTTTGTGCCCCCAGTGGCACCTTGGGATCTCAACGTGGGGTTGGATTTCCTAAAGTCGCATTGGTTTGAGCCACTTAAAACCGTGGAGATAAAGTACCTCACGTGGAAGGTGGTCATGCTGTTGGCCTTGGCGTCGGCCAGGCGTGTATCAGAATTGGCGGCTTTGTCATGTAAAAGCCCTTATCTGATCTTTCATATGGATAGGGCGGAATTGAGGACTCGCTCCCAATTCCTTCCTAAGGTGGTATCAGCTTTTCATGTGAACCAACCTATTGTGGTGCCTGCGGCTACTCGGGACTTGGAGGATTCCAAGTTGCTGGACGTAGTCAGGGCCCTGAAAATATGTTTCCAGGACGGCTAGAGTCAGAAAAACTGACTCGCTATTTATCCTGTATGCACCCAACAAGCTGGGTGCTCCTGCTTCAAAGCAGACTATTGCTCGCTGGATCTGTAGCACGATTCAACTTGCACATTCGGCGGCTGGACTGCCGCATCCTAAATCTGTAAAAGCCCATTCCACGAGGAAGGTGGGCTCTTCTTGGGCGGCTGCCCGAGGGGTCTCGGCTTTACAACTTTGCCGAGCTGCTACTTGGTCGGGTTCAAACACGTTTGCAAAATTCTACAAGTTTGATACCCTGGCTGAGGAGGACCTTGAGTTTGCTCATTCGGTGCTGCAGAGTCATCCGCACTCTCCCGCCCGTTTGGGAGCTTTGGTATAATCCCCATGGTCCTTACGGAGTTCCCAGCATCCACTAGGATGTCAGAGAAAATAAGAATTTACTCACCGGTAATTCTATTTCTCGTAGTCCGTAGTGGATGCTGGGCGCCCATCCCAAGTGCGGATTGTCTGGAATACTTGTATATAGTTATTGCCTAACTAAAGGGTTATTGTTTGGAGCCATCTATTCGAGAGGCTCAGTTGTTGTTCATACTGTTAACTGGGTATAGTATCACGAGTTGTACTGTGTGATTGGTGTGGCTGGTATGAGTCTTACCCGGGATTCCAAATCCTTTCCTTATTGTGTCAGCTCTTCCGGGCACAGTTTCCCTAACTGGGGTCTGGAGGAGGGGCATAGAGGGAGGAGCCAGTGCACACCAGGTAGTCCTAATTCTTTCTTAAGGTGTGTACACACGGTGAGATTCGGACTTATCCGATTCTCACTGTGCGACGGGGGGTCGGGTCGGCACTTAGCCAGTATCGCAAGCACATAATGAGTGCGCTTGCGATCCTGGTTCTGTGCGATTTTGGCTAACTGTCAATCCTGACTATCTCTTCTATAGAGATAGTCAGGATTGACTTGCCTGCACAGCCTATTTTTTCGGCCGATGCCGACCGCGCGGGGCCGCGCATCGGATCGGGATCGCAAGGTGACTGTCACCATGCGATCTGCACTATCTTTTCTTCCGATTCTGACTATATAGTCAGAATCGGAAGAAAAGATCTTACCGTGTGTACACACCTTTAGAGTGCCCAGTCTCCTTCGGAGCCCGCTATTCCCCATGGTCCTTACGGAGTTCCCAGCATCCACTACGGACTACGAGAAATAGAATTACCGGTGAGTAAATTCTTATTTTTTCAAACACAGCCTGTTACATGGCAGGTAGGAAGCTGATTGGCTGGACAGCACTTTTAGCTGTCTGCACCTTATCACTTTTTAAGGTTTAATACATATGGGCCTGTGTTTCTGATTACTTGCTCTTGTATGTGATCTGTAAACTGCAATGTAACAGTGCCACCTAGTGGCCAGTTATATGGAACAATGTAGAAATTTTGCCATGGCTTTATCACGTATATTCTTTAGAAGGGTGGTCTTCAGTATGCCGAATGTTGGGATCCCGGCGCACAGTATACCGGCAGCTACTCTCCCTCGTGGGGGTCCACGCCCCCCCTGGAGGGAGAATAAAATAGCGTGGGCGGGCGCAGCGAGCCCGCAGGGGGCTCCTTTGCGCTCGCTACACTGTCGGTATGCCGGCGTTCGGGCTCCCAGCGCCGGTATGCTGGTCGCCGGGAGTTCGGCCACCGGCATACCATACTACGCCCCTTTAGAGGTATGGTGACACTTTTGCTGTTGATTCATTAGAGACCTACAGATTTGATGCATTTCTTTATATTGTTCCATTTATTTTATATGTATGATTGTTATATAGAGTACTATAGAAATGTGTGCCTATCAGTTGTTACTTATACTGATTGTGCAGTGGGCACACATTCTATCCAACATGCCTTCCATGTGTGCCTTTCAGCTGCTATTGCTTTGTATGTGTATACAGATGTGTCCTCATACCTGAAGCCTCAATGAGCCATGCAGCTCGAGATGACCGGTCCAGTGCAACTCTGCTAGTGTCAGGCTTCTTACTTGTGCCAAAAATGCATCTTAGTCCCAGCGCGATGCAGCTATGATGCCCCAGAAGACTGTGCTGATTAATTTGATTTGCGACACTTGTATAGCTGTGTGCGTCTGAGTCTGTATATAAAGCACAAATTATCTTAGCCTGGAAAATAGCTGTGGCCACAGCATTGTAGCACTTCGTAAGCGGAGTCAGAGACTCAGTCGCACACAGATATACAACTGTTGCATATCAAGTTAATCAGCACAGTCTCCTGGGGCGTCCTAGCCACATCGCGTTGCGAATAAGCTGCATTTTCATTAAGAAAGACACCCGCCGGTAACAGAGTTTCACAAGACCTAGGGTGCCGAGAAGGGCTGTTTGGTGTGATTGCAGCAATGCTGTATGAGGACGTATCTGTATTAAGCTGTGTTTCACTGCCAGGTGGATAGGGTGAGTGTCAGACGTGTGTCACAACTGTATAAATATTAATCGTGCAGATTATTATTATTATTCATTTCTTTTTCAGTACTGAAATTGATCTCAAGCTGCAAGAAATTATTAAACAGACTGGGTTTCTATTAATCGAGGGGCAGGTGAGATATAACTGATGTAGCCGTGTAGTATTATCAATAAAGATTAACAGTAGAACTGTGTGTCATTGTTAGATATAGGACAGGATAGTTAGAGGTGAGGAGTCAGTGTAATAGGGTAGTTACAGGTTGAGGGTACGTGTAATAAAGTAGAGATATGAGATGGTTATAGAAGTATAATAGACCAGTGAAAAATAAAGCACCCTTATATAGAAAGATGGGTATGTTTTATCAGTTATGGATACATTAGGATACTAGGTCATGTAATAGAGTTGGGAAAGCTATGGTTATATTAAGTAGCTGGTATAATGGAGTATGCCATGGATAGGTGCTGGGCAGTTACAGGGGGGTGTAATTCACCGGGGGTAGATGCTGGGCAGTTACAGGGGGATGTAGTACAGCGGGGGTAGATGCTGGGCAGTTACAGGGGGATGTAGTGCAGCGGGGATAGGTGCTGGCCAGTTACAGGGGGATGTAGTGCAGCGGGGGTAGGTGCTGGGCAGTTACAGGGGGATGTAGTGCAGCGGGGGTAGGTGCTGGCCAGTTACAGGGGGATGTAATGCAGCGGGGGTAGGTGCTGGCCTGTTACAGGGGGATGTAATGCAGCGGGGGTAGGTGCTGGCCAGTTACAGGGGGATGTAGTGCAGCGGGGGTAGGTGCTGGCCAGTTACAGGGGGATCTCGCTCTCTCGCGCTCTCTCCAATAAAATTGAAATCCACACTCTCTGTGTTAATAGATTTGTATTGCCACAATTAGATGGATAGGCTGACTAGGACTTGAAATTGAATGTTCCTGTATTAGGGATAGATGATATACCTGGTGATGAATATTAGAACAATGTCCCTTGTATATTGGGTATGATGTTACCGGTAGGGCAATGGTATAAGATGCAGTCCCCTTATTCCTTTGCTCAGGAAAGATTCCTCTTGATCAGCGGGGCTCCAATAGGCCAGATGTTAGAAAATCCCGAACAGGTAGAAAGGTCCAATTGATGTCAGCATATAATGTTAATCCAAGCGGCAAATAGCAGTGTGCAGCGTAGTAGGCTCAGGCTAAGTGCGTTTCTCTGGTATAACCAGCTTCCTCAGGAGCATGTTATTTCTGAGGCGGTTGGGTGAGGGGATCACTGTATGGCTAATAGGACAGATGTGGAGTCGTGTAATAGAGCAGTGACGTACATATGAGTGATCTGTAACCGTCACATGACTCTCATAATGAGGTTGCCAGGTACTAGACTAGCTACAGGACAGTAATCAGAAAGGTAATAGGCCATTTTATCTGGGATGGGTCCTGGTTTACAGTAATGTGGATCTTTTCTGACTTGTGATGTTCTTGCACGCAGAAGTACCAGGCGGACATCAATGATCTGGAGAATTTGGGGGAAATTGGCAGTGGGACTTGCGGACAAGTCTGGAAAATGAGATTTAAGAAGACTGGGCATATCATTGCTGTTAAGGTGACTTGGGATGTTTGGTGTCAGGCGTGGTATGAAGTACAGAACGTACAGTGTGATTTTCTTTTCAGTGTTTTATTCCCATGGAGCTATGGGCGCTACAGTCTGGGTCATAGATGATCTTGATGCTCAGAAGTTATTTATCATTGGTTCCTGTTTTCTTTGCCATGGCGGGGGATGGGGGAAGAGGGGTAAAGGCAACATGACTTATTGGATCTGCCATTAAGCATTTGAGTACTAGGGTAATTCATTCAGAAGTAGATGTGTAGTCTCTACAGAATGACTTATCTAAACTTGAAATCTGGGCGTCTAAATGGAGAATGTGGTTCAATATAGACAAATGCAAAGTTATGCATTTCGGGACTAAAAACAAACTTGCAACCTGCATATTAAATGGGGAAAATATACGGGTAACAGTATTGGAAAAAGATTTGGGGGTACTCATTGATAATAAGCTTAATAACCGTACACAATGTCAAAGCGCAGTAAAGAAGGCAAGTAAGGTGCTAGCGTGCATAAAACGGGGAATTGAAACAAGGGATGAGAGTGCAATCGTTCCGTGGACAAATCATTGGTACGTCTGCACCTGGAATATTGTGTTCAGTTCTGAGTACCACATTATAAAAAAGGTTTCCCTTACGTCCTAGAGGATGCTGTGGTCCTCATTAGTACCATGGGGTATAGACTGGTCCACTAGGAGTCATTGGCACTTTAAGAGTTTAAGAGTGTGGGCTGGCTCCTCCCTCTATGCCCCTCCTACCAGACCCATTTTAGAAAATGTGCCCGGAGGAGCCGGTCACAGCTAGGGGTGCTCTCCAGAGCTTCTTTAGTAAAAGTTTATTTTAGAGTTTATTATTTTACAGGGAGGCTGCTGGCAACAGCCTCCCTGCTTCGAGGGAATTAGGGGGGGGGGGGAGTAGAGTCTGCCCTGCAGGGTCTGAGCCACTACCTCCGCTGACAGGACACTAAGCTCCTGAGGGGATCGAATGTTCCCCCGCCACAGGTGATCGCTCACCCCGGCAGCATGCCACCACCCCCTTACAGAGCCAGAAGATCAGAAGATTGCGAGATATGGCGGCACTAGGGTTGGAGCGCAGCTCTGTGAGATAAAATGAGCGGTGCCATTCATTTTCTCGGCATGTGTTTATGCCCCTTAAGTGTCTGTATCCAGCTATTCAAAATATTGAACTAAAACCCATATTAGTACTATCTGATGACTGGGGATAATTTATTGTGTCCAATCTCTATAGTGAATGGTGACTCTGTTGGCTCTTGCTAATGCAGGAAGATAAAACAAAATTACTGTCTTTTGACCTCTCCTGTCCAATGGAAAGAAAGGGCTCTCCATAGTGTATTTTATTTTTCAGAAATATGTATATACTACTGTATATTTGCCTATGTAACTATTTAAACAATACATGTTACTGGCCAAAGCCTGTATAATGGGAGATTACAGATATTAGCAACTCGATACCAAACCGTTTTGAGTTTTGCCAGAAAGTAGGAGCATCTTACATGTATTTGGACAATTACTTTAAGTTTTGATTTAGTGGCTCTTTCATATTGGTCATTGGGAGTATTTGTGTAGATAACGTGACCACCCAGCGAGGATGCAGACTGTCATGATGTGTCTGTGCTTGGTTTCCAGCAAATGCGGCGCTCTGGTAACAAGGAGGAGAACAAACGGATCCTAATGGACTTAGATGTTGTTCTGAAGAGTCACGATTGTCCATACATTGTTCAGTGTTACGGCACTTTTATCACAAATGTAAGTTTACCACAGTACTGTATTTCCAAAAACATTTCTGTCCTTATATACTGTAGTTCCTGTCACGCTACACTGCTTTTGCCTCAATGCTTTTCCCCTTCTAAGATTCTATTTACTTTCCAGCTTTAGCCAGAAGCTTCATCATGCATTGGAGGGCTACTGGGTGTCCAACCTGGGGGTAGTTTTACTAATTGTGGATTGTAAGAAGCTATGATTGGTTGATTGGTTTAAAACGGCAATAGAAATGTTTGTTTAGCATCTGTTTTTGTTGCCATTATAAATCCATCTGTCAAAGCCGCCAAACTGCAGTGTAGTATATCAACCTTCTGGTCTAATAAACAAAATCAACTAGCTAAAAAGTTTTTGTGTTGCTCTGCTTGCCAGTATTTTGACCCCCATTTAAGTGTTTGAATAAATGTTTTGCCAAATGGCCAGACAAAATGATATGCGGCAACACTTGTCCTTGCAACATGTGACTCGCTATCTAATTCCATCTCTATAGACAGACGTGTTTATAGCCATGGAGCTGATGGGAACGTGTGCAGAAAAGCTGAAGAAGAGGATCCAGGGGCCCATCCCAGAGTGCATTTTGGGAAAGATGACTGTAGCGGTGAGTAGTATAAATGATAGGAGAGAGCTCTAGAAAGGTTTTCAGCCGTGAATAAACCGTGATGTGTAGGAAAATAGATCTCAAAGGTATTGTGACGTGAAATTGTCCCATCGCACTGAATTCTCTCTTGTCTTCATAGATTGTGAATGCTTTATATTATTTGAAAGAAAAGCACGGTGTTATACACAGGGACGTGAAGCCCTCCAACATATTGCTGGATTGCAATGGACAGATAAAACTATGTGACTTTGGAATAAGTGGGCGACTTGTGGATTCCAAGGCCAAAACCAGGAGTGCCGGATGTGCTGCTTATATGGCGGTGAGGGGGAAGTGGTGGGAAGAAAACGGCTACGTGATCACATCTGGGGGAAGTGATTATGAGCAGCGCTATGCCAGATTCCATTAATGTTTTTTCTTTTGGTTTCCTCAGCCTGAGAGAATTGACCCTCCAGATCCAACCAAACCAGACTACGACATCAGAGCAGATGTCTGGAGTCTCGGAATCTCATTGGTAAGTTAATGATCCTGCAAACCCCAGCACAATCTCCAGGTCTAATTCGCTCTTTAAGCTATTTTGTAGTATAAGACTGTCTATGAACTCGCATGCATTCGTTCATCTTCATCACCTGTGGTATTTTACTCCAGCGTGCTTGTTCTCCCTCAGGTGGAGTTGGCGACAGGACAGTTCCCTTACAAAAACTGCAAGACTGATTTTGAAGTGCTCACCAAAGTCCTCCAAGAGGAACCCCCAGTCCTCCCTCACAATATGGGGTTTTCTTCTCTCTTCCAGTCTTTTGTCAAGGACTGGTAAGTTAAAAATGATACATTTGCTATTCGTGCTTAAGTATTCTGACCCCCCCCCCCTTTCCCTCATCACAGAATCTGCAAACATGAGCCGAGCGTACAAGCACTGTGCATTTTTCAGCTTCACCTGTTGTCCTGGTTAATCTCCCTACCGCAGTAACCTATTGCAGCATGGTTATTGGTTCATTGTCCTATTTTTATCCATTTAAGAGGCTATTTCATAGCCAGTGGACCATGATTGTGGCTCCCATTATCTTCTTGTATTTGTTATCTGAAGGACAAGGAGGTGGCATATTCAGCACGGTTAAACACAGCCTCTACTCCCATAGCTGATCAGCGGTATATAACTTATTTTTTTATCCTTTTTCTTTTCCTCCTCTCTAAATCTATCAGTTGGCTACATCCAATAGTGACTGCCATCTTGTACTGAACCAATGTTCACAGACATACTGCCTGTGGTTATTGCCCCACTTTTTGTACTAATTACCTCTCTGATTTCTGTCTACAGTCTCACTAAGGATCACAGAAAGAGGCCAAAGTACAATAAGCTTCTGGTGAGTAGTTGAATGGTCTTGTCTCTAGGAGTCAGTTTCTTATATGGAGCCACTTTCTAGATCTTAACATGGGTAATTAAAATATAGAGCTTTTACTATTTGCAAGACACTTGAGCATGTATTATATTGTTAAGTGTGTGTAGTTTTCCTGTGAGACGCGAATTTCAGTCTGCCGCTAGAATCTGATATTTCTGCTCCTGTGCTGCTTTGCCCTCGGCACTCAGCAGCCAATCTTTTATGTTTGCACTGATTTTCTCTTGCTTGCCTTGCAGGAGCACCCGTTCTTGCGTCGGTATGAGACTCAGGAGGTGGATGTAGCCTCTTGGTTTCAGGATGTCATGGCTCAGACCGAGTCTCCAAGGAGCAGCACTCTCCTTAGCCCTCAAAACCTCCCTTTCTTTGGCAGGTAGCATCTGGCTCGGGAGGGGAGGTATGCCCCTCCCCAGCATGATCTTTGGACGCGGCTTTGAGACTCAAATTTGGATAATCGTGTATTATGTGGTGTATGGAAGATTATTACGAACATTTTTATTGAAGGGGAAGGTCCGCTCCCTTTCCCTCATTATTTCTTCTGTTGGAGAATCCCCTCTTTTACCCTTTCATACTGCCCCAATACTGAAACTGGGATGAGGAATCCCCTTTATATTATGAGATGTCTTGAGTCAGTACATTACTGCCCTCCTTTATCGAGAGACTGTGCATTAGAGTTGGAGGCTCCTATCAAAACACTGGTGACTTCATGTGGAAGCATGTAGGTCTGGATGTGCCTCCACTTGTATGTGATGGGTCAAATGACAGGTTTCATGGACTGTAAACTCTGCTCCAGTGACCTGATGCAAGACGTGGAAGCCTAGTTGTCCGTATAAAGGCAGAGCTTTTTTGCGATAGTGGAGGTATATATTTATTTTTAATTAGAAAGTTTGGCATATTAATAGAGTCACTCCATAACCATCACATATTTTATACACATTTTTTTGGGGCAGTTGAATTGACCTACAATCAGAACACCAGTTTTTATTTCCCCCCTCATATCCCACCACACCAGCGTATCCTTTTGTAACTGCTTTCTTAAATGAGGACATCCTCAAGACCACAAGTTCATTACAGTTGAGAGACTTTTCATCAACAAAACGCCATATGTATTTAAAAGCTATTCAGAGCTGAACAGGATCAAGTACATTGTCTTTATCTGATGAGCATCTCAGTCTAGACGTTCCTAATCTACTGGTGAAGTCGAGGTATGTGTTAAGGACCTCTTATCCATAGCATGTTCTCCGCAACATTGTGTGTTCTGTCCCAAGTGGAAATAGAGATGACTACAAAACACACAGTTGCTTCTAAAACTTTCTCCATGAAGACTATTTGATGGCCTCCAGCTGTATGTATGGAAATGGTCCATACGCCTCTGTTAAAAGCAGGACTTTTGCAACATATGCTCGGCAGGGGAAGGGTGTCCTCAGGAGACCTGTTGAGGGTAGGTGTGCTGCTAAAAGTTAATATCCTGTGAAGATATTGACTTGTTAGTGTATCTGCTGAAGGTGATGGTAGATTTTTATTTTTTTTTAAACTGATTTTTTTGGTGCTTCCACCACAAAGACTTAAAATAAGGGAGAAGCGGTTCTCATAACTAGCCTCTATTGGCTCAGGATGAAGTGGATGCACATACCATGGCTTTGATATGGTGATCCCACTTGGCACAAGAGGAGGGAGTGAGAGAAAGCTTTGGACTGGAAAACTCATGAAGACTGAGACTCCATGGTTCCTCTATTTAGGTGGTCACAGAAGTAAGTTGTTGGACATTTTGGGTATTTTCTGTAAAGAAACCACAAAGATAGGAGACTGGAACAATGCATGTGAAAAGAGAAGTGGGAGCAACACTGCTCTTTCTGGCTGGGGCTATGAGAGATGAGCGCACGTGGAAGTGAGACCATTGCAGAGAAAGGAGTTATGCACGGTGTACCATGGAAATCTCATGCAGGACGTATTTGCAATGCATTGCTCAGCTACAGAGTAGATGATCAATGCACTACTTGTCTTCAGGACTGTTCATAAATGGGTCTATAGATGCAGTTTTAATGCATTATCCGTTAATTAAATGTCAGATCGATATGTGACTGCCCCCTTCCTATGTGAAGGTGGAGCCTGAAGTGGTTGACTGGGTGGGAGGGGCTTAAAATGACTGTACCAAAGCTACATGGTGGATTGGGGAGGGGGGGGGGGTTAATGGGAGGGGGGTGATATCCCACCGGTTTTAATGTCTGTAATTATATTATTGTAGCAGGCACACTGCTATTCTGCATTGTAGTGTGGGTGTGTGTATGTGTGTTTCCTTTTTCCCACCACTTTCCCTACATCCTGATTTTTATTTTTCTTTCTTTCTCCCTTTTTCTTTCCTTCCTTCCTTTTTCTCTTTTTCACCAACTATCCCCATCCTGCTTCAATATATCCACTCTACTATTCCTGTTGCATGTGTCCAGCTGGCTTTTCTGCAGGGGAGGCCATGTTTGAAATAAACTCTGCTACAACACTCCAGGATGTGTGCAGTTAATGTATGAAAGTGAGTTTTTATTTCCTGATATAAATACCATCTTGTATGGCATTATAACTGCCATTTATTAACCTATATATAAATAGGGGGGTGTACAATTACCCACGGTAAATTACTGTTGATAATTGTCTTGCCGGGGGCTGTCCAATTAGTCCCTATAAACGGTGGGTTAAAACGCACGGGTTTCACTAAACCGGTGTTCTTTTGGGAGAAAATGTATTTGTTTAGGGTGATCCTAATAGGATAGTCTGAAAAAAATATCAGAGAAAAATTGTGAAAAACTTCAGTTTTTCGCTCCCAATGTTTCTTTGTGGTTAATTGGATACCCCCCATAGAGAGAGAGGTGTTAAGTCCTAACACAGGCTAAAAAAACAAATGAAATGCCCCACAGTTCAAATTGGAGCCAATGTCCATGCATACATTTCTTTCCATAACACCAAAGTTTCAATCTTCAAACCTGAAGCTCCCCTTTTAAGAGTCAAATCTCAGAATCCCAAGGGTAATTTACTCTAAAAAAAAAAAAAAAAGAGAAGGAAATGGGACGCATAAAAGTTTAATAACAAAAAGAATAATTTAAAAAGTAACACCTGGTACTGTATTTGTTCAGTCTCTGGGCTGATTACCACATGGCTCCATACAGTATAACTCCCAGGCCACCTCCATCTCCAAAGGCTGGTGCACGTCAAGTATACACATAACAGTCCTCTTATGTCTGGAAAAAACGCGTTAGGATGGGCCTTGCTGTTGCCATCTGGACTCCAACACCATAGTGGTGACTAGTGTGGATTGGCACACTGAGACCTCTGAGGAAGCCAGTGGTGTGGTATATGTATACCCAACAGCGCACCAGCTTGTGGAGATGGAGGTAGCCTGGGTTGCCATGGGCAACTTCTCCACGGGCTCACTTCTCTATTCTTTTTACTACTGGATAGACCCCTTAAACTCCATCAAGCTGGTTTAGGATGTAACGGGCAGAATGGTGAAAGCAAAGCAACCCACAAGTGCAGCATAATTGTGGGAACTTCTGTAGCAGTGTTGGTAAGAAGATGAAACTCAGAAAATTAGAATATTGTGCAAAAGTTCATTTATTTCAGTAATTCAACTTTAAAAAGTGAAACTAATATATTACATATACTCATTACATGCAAAGTGAGATATTTCAAGTCTTTATTTGTTAGAATTTTGATGATTGTGGCTTACAGTTTAAGATAACCCCAAATCCAAAATCTCAGAAAATTTGAATATTACATAAAATCAATTAAAAAAAAAGGATTTTAAATACAGAAATGTCAGCCCTCTGGAAAGTATAATCATGCATATGTACGCAGTACTTGGTTTGGGCCCCTTTTGCTAGAATTACTGCCTCAATGCGGCGTGGCATGGATTCTATCAGCCTGTGGCACTGCTGAGGTGTTATGGAAGACCTGGATGCTTCAATAGTGGCCTTCAGCTCTTCTGCATTGTTCGGTCTCATGTCTCTCATCTTTCTCTTGGCAATGCCCCATAGAGTCTCTTTTTTTTTTTTTTTCTTAAGCCTAGATAAAACGCTTTCTTGAAATAAATGAACTTTTGCACGATATTCTAATTTTTCTAACGTCCTAGTGGATGCTGGGGACTCGGTAAGGACCATGGGGAATAGACTGGCACTTTAAGAAAGAATTTAGATTCTGACATGGGCACTTTAAGAAAGAATTTAGAGTCTGGTGTGCTCTGGCTCCTCCCTCTATGTCCCTCCTCCAGACCTCAGTTTGAATCTGTGCCCGGACGAGCTGGGTGCTTTTCAGTGAGCTCTCCTGAGCTTGCTGTGAGAAAGTATTTTTTGTTAGGTTTTTTTATTTTCAGGGAGCTCTGCTGGCAACAGACTCCCTGCATCGTGGGACAGAGGGGAGAGAAGCAGCCCTACTCTCTGAAGCTAGGTCCTGCTTCTTAGGCTACTGGACACCATTAGCTCCAGAGGGATCGTACACAGGATCTCACCCTCGTCGTCCGATCCCAGAGCCGCGCCGCCGTCCCCCTCGCAGAGCCGGAAGACAGAAGCCGGGTGAGTATGAGAAGCAAGAAGACTTCGAAATCGGCGGCAGAAGACTCCGGTCTTCACTGAGGTAACGCATAGCACTGCAGCTGTGCGCTATTGCTCCCACACATCTCACATACTCCGGTCACTGTAAGGGTGCAGGGCGCAGGGGGGGGTGCCCTGGGCAGCATTTGGACCTCTTTTTGGCAAAAGTGAACATATATACAGTTGGTATAAAACAAAAAGGTAACCCTTCTTTTTGCGCTGTACCACTTGTCTCTAACCAACAAGAAATACCCTCTGTCAGTTAAGGTATCTAGAATAGGTATGGAATAGGAAAAGGATCTTGTGGGAGCCAATCAGCCTTCAAGATAACAATATTAAAAAATAATTTTTTATTTATACACAAACAAAAGGTCTTTATAACCTAAAAGTTTGTCCTAGGTACAAATATCTAAAAGTTCAATAAAACAATTAAACAATCTTATACATAGTTGTGAGGAATTTACAGTCAGGTGATCAGTCAGAACTTGTAGGAGACGTGCATCCAATCAGGTGCTTGTATTATAGCTTTGTTAGCTCAATAGTGTAAACCCTGTTTACACTATTGAGCTAACAAAGCTATAATACAAGCACCTGTGTATAAGATTGTTTAATTGTTTTATTGAACTTTTAGATATTTGTACCTAGGACAAACTTTTAGGTTATAAAGACCTTTTGTTTGTGTATAAATAAAAAATTATTTTTTAATATTGTTATCTTGAAGGCTGATTGGCTCCCACAAGATCCTTTTCCTATTCCATATATACAGTTGGGCACTGTATATATGTAGGAGCCCCCGCCAAGAAAATGCATATTTAAGCGGGACAGAAGCCTGCCATCGAGGGGGCGGGGCTTCCTCAGCACTCACCAGCGCCATTTTTTCTCCACCGCTCCGCTGAGAGGAAGCTCCCCAGGCTCTCCCCTGCAGATACACGGTAGAAGAGGGTAAAAAGAGAGGGGGGCACATAATTAGGTGCCAAAATCAATATAACAGCAGCTACTGGGTTAACATTAAGTTACTGTGTTATTCCTGGGTTTATAGCGCTGGGGTGTGTGCTGGCATACTCTCTCTCTCCAAAGGGCCTTGTGGGGGAACTGTCTTCAAAAAGGGCATTCCCTGTGTGTGTGGTGTCGGTACGCTTGTGTCGACATGTTTGACGAGGGAGGCTATGTGGAAGCGAAGCGGGAGCAAATGAATGTGGTGTCGGCGCCGACACCTGATTGGATGGATATGTGGAAGGTTTTAAATGATAATGTTAATTCCTTGCATAAAAGGTTGGAAAAAGCTGAAGCCTCAGGACAGTCAGGGTCTCAGCCCGTGCCTGATCCTATGTCGCAGAGGCCGTCGGTCTCAGAAGCGCCCACTATCCCAAATTGTTGACACAGATACCGACATGGATTATGATTCCAGTGTCGATTACGATGATGCAAAGTTACAGCCAAAATTGGCTAAATCCATCCGTTATATGATTATAGCAATTAAGGATGTGTTGCACATCACAGAGGAAACCCCAGTCCCTGACAAGAGGGTTCATATGTATGGGGAAAAGAAGCAGGTGGTAACCTTTCCCCCTTCACACGAGCTAAATGAGTTATGTGAAAAGGCTTGGGAATCTCCAGATAAAAAACTGCAGATTTCTTATGGCGTATCCTTTCCCGCCAACGGACTGATTACGCTGGGAATCCTCCCCTAGGGTGGACAAAACTTTAACACGCTTATCCAAGAAGGTAGCCCTGCCCTCACAGGATACGGCTACCCTCAAAGATGCTGCGGATAGAAAGCAGGAGGGTACCCTGAAGTCCATTTATACACATTCAGGTACCTTACTGAGGCCGGCGATCGCGTCGGCCTGGGTGTGTAGTGCTGTAGCAGCATGGATGGACACCCTGTCTGAGGAACTTGATACCTTAGACAAGGATACTATATTATTGACCCTGGGGCATATAAAAGACGCTGTCCTATATATGAGAGATGCTCAAAGAGACAATAGTCTACTGGGTTCTAGAATAAATGCTATGTCGATTTCTGCCAGAAGGGTCCTGTGGACTCGGCAATGGACAGGTGATGCCGACTCAAAAAGGCACATGGAGGTTTTACCTTACAAGGGTGAGGAATTGTTTGGGGAGGGTCTCTCGGACCTGGTCTCCACAGCTACTGCTGGAAAGTCAAATTTTTTGCCATATGTTTCCTCACAGCCTAAGAAAGCACCGTATTACCAAATGCAGTCCTTTCGATCACAGAAAAGCAAGAAAGTCCGAGGTGCGTCCTTTCTTGCCAGGGGCAGGGGCAGAGGAAAGAAGCTGCACAACACAGCTAGTTCCCAGGAACAGAAGTCCTCCCCGGCTTCCACAAAATCCACCGCATGACGCTGGGGCTCCACAGGCGGAGCTAGGCCCGGTGGGGGCGCGTCTCCGATATTTCAGCCACAAGTGGGTTCACTCCCAGTTGGATCCCTGGGCAATAGATATTGTGTCTCAGGGATACAAGCTGGAATTCGAAGAGATGCCCCTCACCGATGCCTCAAATCGGCCCTGCCAGGTTCCCCCCTCGAGAGGGAAATAGTGTTAACTGCAATTCACAAATTGTATCTTCAATAGGTGGTGGTCAAGGTTCCCCTCCTTCAACAAGGAAGGGGTTATTATTCGACCATGTTTGTAGTACTGAAACCGGACGGTTCGGTCAGACCCATATTGAATTTAAAATCCCTGAACATGTACTTGAAAAGGTTTCGGTTCAAGATGGAATCGCTGAGAGCGGTCATCGCAAGCCTGGAAGGGGGGGATTTTATGGTGTCTCTGGACATAAAGGATGCATACCTTCATGTCCCCATTTATCCACCTCATCAGGCGTACCTCAGATTTGTGGTACAGGATTGTCATTACCAATTTCAGACGTTGCCGTTTGGTCTCTCCACGGCTCCGAGAATATTTACCAAGGTAATGGCAGAAATGATGGTACTCCTGCGGAAGCAAGGGGTCACAATTATCCCATACTTGGACGATCTCCTCATAAAAGCGAGGTCAAGAGAGCAGTTGCTGATTAGTTCTCTGGAAGTGTTACAGCAACACGGCTGGATTCTAAATATTCCAAAGTCGCAGTTGATTCCTACGACTCGTCTGCCTTTCCTGGGCATGATTCTGGACACAGACCAGAAAAAGGGTTTATCTCCCGATAGGTAAAGCTCAGGAACTCATGACAGTGGTCAGAAACCTATTAAAACCAAAACAGGTGTCAGTGCATCACTGCACTCGAGTCCTGGGAAAGATGGTGGCATCATACGAGGCCATTCCCTCCGGCAGGTTCCATGCGAGGACCTTTCAATGGGACTTACTGGACAAATGGTCCGGATCACATCTTCAGATGCATCGGTTAATCACCTTATCCCCCAGGGCCAGGGTGTCTCTCCTGTGGTGGCTGCAGAGTGCTCACCTACTCGAGGGCCGCAGATTCGGCATTCGGGACTGGGTCCTGGTGACCACGGATGCAAGCCTCCGAGGGTGGGGAGCAGTCACACAGGGAAGAAATTTCCAAGGTCTGTGGTCAAGTCAGGAGACTTGCCTTCACATCAACATCCTGGAACTAAGGGCCATATACAACGCCCTACGTCAAGCGGAGACCCTGCTTCGCGACCAACCGGTTCTGATTCAGTCAGACAACATCACCGCTGTGGCTCATGTAAACCGACAAGGCGGCACAAGGAGCGGGGTGGCAATGGCGGTAGCCACCAGAATTCTTTGCTAGGCGGAGAATCACGTAAGCGCACTGTCAGCAGTGTTCATCCCGGGAGTGGACAACTGGGAAGCAGACTTCCTCAGCAGGCACGACCTCCACCCGGGAGAGTGGGGACTTCATCAAGAAGTCTTCACGCAGATTGCTTGTCGGTGGGAACTGCCACAGGTGGACATGATGGTATCCCGCCTCAACAAAAAGCTACAGAGGTATTGGGCCAGGTCAAGAGACCCTCAGGCGATAGCTGTGGACGCACTGGTGACACAGTGGGTGTTCCAGTTGGTCTATGTATTTCCTCCTCTTCCTCTCATACCCAAGGTGCTGAGAATCATAAGAAAAAGAGGAGTGAGAACAATACTCATTGTTCCGGATTGGCCAAGAAGGACTTGGTATCCAGATCTGCAAGAAATGCTCACAGAGGACCCGTGGCCTCTTCCTCTAAGGCAGGACTTGTTGCAACAGGGGCCCTGTCTGTTCCAAGACTTGCCGCGGCTGCGTTTGACGGCATGGCGGTTGAACGCCGGATCCTAGCAGAGAAAGGCTTTCCGGATAAGGTTATTCCTACGCTGATAATGGCTAGGAAGGACGTGACAGCTCAACATTATCACCGTATATGGTGAAAATATGTTGCTTGGTGTGAGGCCAGGAATGCCCCTACGGAGGAATTCCAGCTGGGCCGTTTCCTTCACTTCCTACAGTCAGGAGTGACTTTGGGCCTAAAATTGGGTTCCATTAAGGTCCAGATTTCGGCCCTATCCATTTTCTTTCAAAAAGAGCTGGCTTCTCTACCTGAAGTTCAGACGATTGTAAAGGGAGTGCTGCATATTCAGCCCCCTTTTGTGCCTCCAGTGGCACCTTGGGATCTTAACGTGGTGTTGAGTTTCCTGAAATCCCACTGGTTTGAACCACTCAAAACGGTGGAATTGAAATATCTCACGTGGAAGGTGGTCATGCTACTAGCCTTGGCTTCGGCTAGGCGTGTGTCAGAATTGGCGGCTTTGTCGCATAAAAGCCCCTATCTGGTTTTCCATGCGGATAGAGTAGAATTGAGGACCCGTCCACAATTCCTGCTGAAAGTGGTTTCATCTTTTCATATAAACCAACCTATTGTGGTGCCTGTGGCTACTACTGACTTGGAGGATTCCGAGTTGCTTGATGTGGTCAGGGCTTTGAAGGTTTATATAGCCAGAACGGCTAGGGTCAGGAAAACAGAGTCTTTGTTTATCCTGTATGCTTCCAACAAGCTAGGTGCTCCTGCTTCAAAGCAAACTGTTGCTCGCTGGATCTGTAACACGATTCAGCAGGCTCATTCTGCGGCTGGATTGCCGCTGCCAAAATCAGTTAAGGCCCATTCCACTAGGAAGGTGGGCTCTTCTTGGGCGGCTGCCCGAGGGGTCTCGGCATTACAGCTGTGCCGAGCGGCTACTTGGTCAGGTTCAAACACTTTTGCAAAGTTCTACAAGTTTGATACCCTGGCTGAGGAGGACCTTGAGTTTGCTCATTCGGTGCTGCAGAGTCATCCGCACTCTCCCGCCCGTTTGGGAGCTTTGGTATAATCCCCATGGTCCTTACGGAGTCCCCAGCATCCACTAGGACGTTAGAGAAAATAAGATTTTACTTACCGGTAAATCTTTTTCTCGTAGTCCGTAGTGGATGCTGGGCGCCCGTCCCAAGTGCGGACTTCTTCTGCAATACTTGTATATAGTTATTGCTGCAATAAGGGTTATGTTATAGTTGCATCAGAGTTGAACTGATGCTCTGTTGTTGTTCATACTGTTGACTGGGTAAGTTTATCACAAGTTATACGGTGTGATTGGTGTGGCTGGTATGAATCTTGCCCTGGATTACCAAAATCCTTTCCTTGTACTGTCAGCTCGTCCGGGCACAGTTTCTCTAACTGAGGTCTGGAGGAGGGACATAGAGGGAGGAGCCAGAGCACACCAGAATCTAAATTCTTTCTTAAAGTGCCCATGTCTCCTGCGGAGCCCGTCTATTCCCCATGGTCCTTACGGAGTCCCCAGCATCCACTACGGACTACGAGAAATAGATTTACCGGTAAGTAAAATCTTATTTTTCTGAGTTTCACCTGTATTTTATTTCCAATATAGAAAGGATGCCACAAGTGTGTATGGTGCTTAAGGACCTTATTCATCATCGGTTGCAGTTTTGTTTATTTAGCAAAACTGCAACTGCTTGCACTTGCAATTGTGATCACATCGCAGAATCTGAAATTAGGGTTGACCCCCTCCATACGCAGCCGTTTGCAGCAGCTGCCCTAAAACCTGCCCTGGACCAGCCCCGCTCCCATCAATACGCCCACCCAGTGCTGTGTGACCTCCCCGCGAACGCCTCTGTCAATCAGGCAGAGGCGTTCCCATTACTGCGATGTTGTCGCATCTCCCGGGCACAGAACTGGCCCTGCACGTGCGCGCTGGCCTGAAAATCAGGGAAATGGGATCAGCAATGCAAGCTGAATATGGCCCTGTATCTGCAAAAGGTTGCTACTTTGAGTCAATGTTTTAGATTACATGATTCTATTCTTTATCTTCTACGCAGCAACATAGCGGGACCGCAATGCCAACGCAGTGCGGCATGCTGCACTCATTCACATCACTCTCTGGTCTCATTGGAGTAAATGGGAGGCGGGTGATGCGCATGCCGACTCCCATTTCAGTCTATAGCTTATTGGGAGCGTGCAGTCGTGCCTGTCCCACAATGCCGCTGCATCCTTGCATCACTGCAAGCATATAAAAGGATACCTGTATTAATAATGTTCGTACATATGAGGCATTAAACTGCTTATATTGCAGTAGAAAATTGGGATGTACCAAAGCTTTTGAGCTACAATATATGCATGTAAATATCAATAAAAATAAATCACAAAATGTTCCATCTTATAATATAAATATGCTGTGCTTACGGGCAGTGCAAAACAAGTCAAAAGGTAAAAAATATTCAGTGTTTTAGTTTAATAGTCGGAGCACATTGTTGGATTTATAATTAATATTGAACATTCCTGGATATTTTTCTTCTGGTAGAAGTATCTATACTGCCATTTATATCCTATTTCCAAAATGTTTTCGCCTACGCTACTACATGGCAGCCTTTCCTCTGGGATTACATCCCATTCCTCTAGCACTAGACAGGTAGTATTTTCACATGTCAGGGACCACCCACTTCAGGTATATAGCTCCACTCCTCCCCTTCCTCCTTAGTCTGTCTCCGAGGCAGTGACAATGTAGCAGTTTATTTTTCCAATGGAGGCTAACCTCATGCTGTCGCCCAGCAATGTGCCTCTGTGCAGCTGCGGCTGGAAGAGGGTCACTCCCTGGGGAGGAAAGGTATGGTGTGGATAGGGGCAGTCAAGTAAGTCCCTGACTGAGGCTTAAGGTGTCTACCCCGCTGCTAGTGACTGTGGTCCCCATGTCTGTGGTCCAGGTTCCCTGATGTGTGCCAGCACTGAAACCGGAGCTCCGTGTCCGGGCGGAAGTGCTGGTGGTTAGGCTGGGAGACAGGCAACCGGCTGGTGGTGTGCGGAAGTGCAGTGACGCGGCCGTCCCAGAAGACTGTGCAAGGTGGTCTGCGCATGCGCCTGCCCTGCTGTGAATACAGTGGTTTTTAAAGATGGCGCTGTACACCGGAGCAGCATGCAGTTTACGTCTGCTGCAGATGTTGTGCAGGCCATTGCTGCTAAACAATATGGACAAAGAACCTTCTCTCCAAAAGCTGACGTGCCCAAAAGAGGCAAGTCCTCATAGAGGGCATTAAATATACATTGTGTATCAGCCAGGCTAGTAATTAGTTATTGCTGTTGCAGTGTGTTTGTTTCCAGCAAAGAGGAAGTGTAAGAGTAAGCATAAGGATATGCAATGTGCTGCCTGTGATATGTTAAGTTTTGTGAGATTGTGCAGAAAGTGATGCACCTGCTCCTATTCAGTCTAAACAATTACAGGAATTGATGAATTGGATGAAGAATTATTTTGTTACTCAGGAACAGTTATCTGAACTCCAGGGAACTAAAAGATGTAGGTCTCTGACTAGCCTAGACTCTGGTGCGGAATCAGTGTCACCTGATCTTGATTATGAGGATGATTATCAGGATGCTTCTAGTACAAGCTCAGAGGAGCTACAGGAGGATGGCAGGAGGTTGAACCTGCAAATTGTGGATAGTCTGCTAAAAAATATATTCAAGACTTTGAATTATAAGGAGCCTGTGGAAGAATCTAACGAGAATGTGTTGTTTGAAGACAGTAAAGAGGAATAGACACTTTCCAGTACATGAAGCGTTAAAAGATAAATCTAAAGAGTGGCAGAATATTGACAAAAGGTTAGGTAATGTCAAAATAATTGACCGGATGTTCCCTATTAGTGACGAACAGTTTACACATATCTCAAAGTTCATAGTATCAGACATGCCGATTACAGCTTTGGAAAGGAAATCTTTAGAAAACAGTCTAAAAAATCTGATTGTATTAAGCGATGTCGAACCTGTTCCAGCGTCACAGGTAAAGATAGGCTTCTACTCGTGAATATTTCTAGTGAAGAAAATTACGGAAGGATTCAGAACGATTTTAGATCTCAGAACGTTTACCAAGGTTCTTTCTGCACTCATAGCTTTCTTAAGAGGACAAGGTGTAGCAATCTGGGCATACCTAGACGATCTTTTGATTTGTGGAGAATCAAGTGAAATGGTAAAAGAAGCTGTGGACAGGACATTGGGTGTCCTTCAGTATCATAGCTGGATGAGGAAAGTCGGCTAGTACCGACACAAGAAATCCAATTCTTAGGGGTACAAGTGAATACTGGCCAATATGTGATAGGTCTGACGAAGGAAAGTTGCAAGAAGATTCAAAATCTCGCTTCTTTGGTAAAAACTTGCAACAATATAACTACGCATGGGAATGCGTTTATTGGGAATGATGTCCTCCACCATAGACGTAATTCCATGGGCAAGATATAGAATGAGAGAGTTACAATGGGACATACTAAAGTACAGTCAAAGAGGAGACTCATTAGGTTACCGGGTAAGGCTACATCAGAGCACAAGAGATTCACTGGCTTGGTGGATAGACCCAGAGTTGATCAACAGAAAAATGTCAATCAGAACATCATTGCCTTGCCCAGCTGCAAGTGCAACAAGATGGGGAGCACATTTATTGCAACAAAACTGTCCGGGTCAATGGAATCCCCAAGAAATGAGGCTCTCTTCGAATCACAAGGAGATGAGGGCTGACTGGAATGCGATAAAGTATTTATTAAAGTCAACTAGTAGGGAGTCATTTGAAGATATATTCGGACAGTGTGGCAGTAGTAGCCTATGTAAACCGACAGGGTGGTACCATGAGTCGGATGTTATTAAAAGAGGTATCAAAGATTCTGCAATGGGCAGAAAGTCATCTCAAATCTCTACCAGCACTATACATACCTGGAAGGGACTATATAGTGGCGGACTTTCTCAGCAGACAATAAGTGTCACCAGAAGAATGGGAGTGAGATGGCAAGATATTTCAGAGTATCGTGGAAAGGTTCGGTCAACCTCGGGTAGATCTCATGGCTTCCCATCTCAATGCAAAAGTACCTGTATTTCTCCTGATATCATCTACCAGGGGCTGGAGGAATAGATGCATTATCCCTGGCATTGAATGTCAAGCTGGGGTATGTGTTCCCACCGTTTCCAATGATTCAGCGCATCCTGAAGAAAATCAGGGAGGAAAAAGTGCATGTCATAATAATATTACCTTACTGGCTGAGGAGAGTATGGTACCCATCAGTATTAAGAATGGCAGTGGGAAAACCCTGGCTATTGCCAATGGCCGCAGCTTTGCTTAACGGCATGGAAATTGAATGGGAACTACTGAGAAAGAAATGTCTTTCTGAGCAAGTTATTAATCTTCTGTTACAAGCGAGGAAAAAAGTATCCTCTAATTTCTATTATAGAATATGGAAGATTTTTATCTCTTGGGCAGATTCAAGATTTGATGCAAGAAAGGCAGAAATGCCTTAAGTATTACAGTTTCTACTCAAATTCGAAAAAGGGCGGCGGTGTCAACTATTAAAGTTCAGATTGCAGCTCTTATGGGCCCTACTCACTGGCCGAGGTGCCCGACGGCCGATACGGCCGACGAGCGACCCGGCGGCGGGGGGGGCAGTGACGGGGGGAGTGAAGCTTCTTCACTCCCCCCGTCACCCGGCTCCATAGACGTGCAGGCAAATATGGACGAGATCGTCCATATTGGCCTGCATGCACAGCCGACAGGAGACCAGCGATGAACGAGCGCGGGGACGCGCATCGTTCATCGCTTAAGTCTCCACACTGAAAGATATGAACGAGATCTCGTTCATTTATGAACGAGATCGTTCATATCTTTCAAAATATCGGCCAGTGTGTAGGGCCCATTAGTGTATTACTGGATAGAAGATTGTCTGCAGAAGATCTTGTAAAAAGTTTGTCAGGCGATTTAAAAGGATACAGCCTTGAATCAGATCAGCCATAGCACCGTGGGATTTAATTTGATATTAAATGCCTTAATGTTACCTCCGTTTGTACCATTACAATACATTCCAGTAAAGTTGCTAACCTGGAAAGTGGTTTTTCTAATGGCCATCACTTCAGTTAGAGTTGGTGAGTTGCAGGCTCTTTGGGCAGTGGAGTCCTATGTAAATTTCCTGCCGGATAAGAAGAGTTGTCTTAAGAACAAATCCTAGTTTCTCTAACGTCCTAGTGGATGCTGGGAACTCCGTAAGGACCATGGGGAATAGCGGGCTCCGAAGGAGGCTGGGCACTCTAGAAAGATTTATGACTACCTGGTGTGCACTGGCTCCTCCCACTATGACCCTCCTCCAAGCCACAGTTAGATCTTGTGCCCGGCCGAGGTTGGATGCACACTAGGGGCTCTCCTGAGCCCTTAGAAAAAAAGTATAGATTTAGGTTTTTTATTTTCAGTGAGACCTGCTGGCAACAGGCTCACTGCAGCGAGGGACTAAGGGGAGAAGAAGCGAACTCGCCTGCTTGCAGCCGGATTGGGCTTCTTAGGCTACTGGACACCATTAGCTCCAGAGGGATCGACCGCAGGCCCAGTCCTTGGTGTTCGGTCCCGGAGCCGCGCCGCCGTCCCCCTTACAGAGCCAGAAGCAAGAAGAGGTCCAGAAAAACGGCGGCAGAAGACATCAGTCTTCACCAAGGTAGCGCACAGCACTGCAGCTGTGCGCCATTGCTCCTCATGCACACCACACACTCCGGTCACTGAGGGTGCAGGGCACTGGGGGGGGGGCGCCCTGAGCAGCAATATAAACGCCTTGGCTGGCAAAAATACATCACATATAACCCCCAGGGCTATATGGATGTATATTAACCCCTGCCAGATTCCATAAAAATGCGGGAGAAAAGTCCGCGAAAAAGGGGCGGAGCCTATCTCCTCAGCACACTGGCGCCATTTTTCCCTCACAGCTCCGTTGGAGGGAAGCTCCCTGGCTCTCCCCTGCAGTCTACATACAGAACAGGGTTAAAACAGAGAGGGGGGGCACTAAATTTAGGCGCAGTATAAATTATATAAAAGCAGCTATAGGGGACATAACTCGGTTAGTCCCTGCATTATATAGCGCTCTGGTGTGTGCTGGCATACTCTCACTCTGTCCCCCCAAAGGGCTTTTGTGGGTCCTGTCCTCATTGGAGCATTCCTTGTGTGTGTGCGGTGTGTCGGTACGGCTGTGTCGACATGTTTGATGAGGAGACTTATGTGGAGGCGGAGCAGATGCCGATAAATGAGATGTCACCCCTGTGGGCCGACACCAGAGTGGATGGATAGGTGGAAGGTATTAACCGACAGTGTCAACTCCTTACATAAAAGGCTGGATGACGTAACAGCTATGGGACAGCCGGCTTCTCAGCCAGCGCCTGCCCAGACGTCTCAAAGGCCATCAACGCTCCCTCAGATGGCAGACACAGATGTCGACACGGAGTCTGACTCCAGTGTCGACGAGGTTGAGACATATACACAATCCACTAGGAACATCCGTTACATGATCCCGGCAATATAAAATGTGTTACACATTTCTGACATTAACCCAAGTACCACTAAAAACAAAGGGTTTTATGTGTGGGGAGAAAAAGCAGGCAGTGTTTTGTTCCCCCATCAAATGAGTGAATGAAGTGTGAAAAAGCGTGGGTTTCCCCGATAAGAAACTGGTAATTTCTAACAAGTTACTGATGGCGTACCCTTTCCCGCCAGAGGATAAGTTACGCTGGGAGATATCCCCTAGGGTGGATAAGGCGCTCACACGTTTGTAAAGGTGGCACTGCCGTCTTAGGATACGGCCACTTTGAAGGTACCTGCTGATAAATAGCAGGAGGCTATCCTGAAGTCTGTAATTACACACTCAGGTACTAGACTGAGACCTGCAGACTGCTGCAGCGTGGTCTGTACCCCTTTCAAACAGGGATACTATTTTGCGAACATAAGACGTCGTCTTATATATGAGGGATGCACAGAGGAATATTTTGCCGGCTGGCATCCTGAATTATTGCAATGTCCATTCTGTCAGGAGGGTATTGGAGACCCGACACTGGACAGGTGATGCTGACTTTAAAAGGCACATAGAGCCTTATAAGGGTGAGGAATTGGTTGGGGATGGTCTCTGGGACCTCGTATCCACAGCAACAGCTGGGATGAAAATATTTTACCTCCGGTTTCCTCACAGCCTAAGAAACGCACTGTATTATCAGGTACAGTCCTTTCGGCTTCAAAAAAGCAGGCGGGTCAAACGAGGGAAGAGGGGAAAAGCTGCACCAGCAGCCAGTTCCCAGAATCAAAATGCTTCCTCTGAGTCCACCGCTTGACGCGGGGGCTCCACAGGCGTAGCCAGGTACGGTGGGGGGCCGCCTCAAAAATTTCAGCGATCAGTGGGCTCGCTCACAGGTGGATCCCTGGATTCTTCAAGTAGTATCTCAGGGGTACAAGCTGGAAGTCGAGGCGTCTCCCCCCCGCCGTTTACGCAAATCTGCCTTCCCGACAACTCCCTCAGGCAGGGAGGCTGTGCTAGAGGCAAGTCACAAGCTGTATTCCCAGCAGGTAATAGTCAAGGTGCCCCTACTTCAACAAGGACGGGGTTACTATTCCACACTGTTTGTGGTACCGAAATCAGCCGGTTCGGTGAGACCCATTTTAAAATGGAAATCCTTGAACACTTACATAACAAAGTTCAAGATGGAATCGCTCAGGGCGGTTATTGCAAGCCTGGACGAGGGGGATTACATGGTATCCCTGGACATCAAGGATGCTTACCTGCATGTCCCTATTTACCTTCCTCACCAGGAGTACCTCAGATTGTGGTACAGGATTGCCATTACCAATTCCAGACACTACCGTTTGGACTGTCCACGGCACCGAGGGTGTTTACCAAGGTAATGGCAGAAATGATGATACTCCTTCAAAAAAAAAAAAAAGGGAGTTTTTATTTATCCCATACTTGGACGATCTCCTTATAAAGGCAAGGTCCAGGGAGCAGTTACTGGTCGGAGTAGCACTATCTCAGGAGGTGCTACAACAGCATGGCTGGATTCTGAACATTCCAAAGTCACAGCTGGTTCCTTCCACTCGCTTACTGTTCCTGGGGATGATTTTGGACACAGAACAGAAAAAAGTGTTTCTCCCGCAGGAGAAAGCCAAGGAGCTGTCATCTCTAGTCAGAGACCTCCTAAAACCAAAAAGGGTATCGGTGCATCGTTGCACACGAGTCCTGGGAAAAATGGTGGCTTCATATGAAGCAATTCCATTCGGCAGGTTCCATGCGAGGACCTTCCAGTGAGACCTCTTAGATAAGTGGTCGGGATCGCATCTTCAAATGCATCAAATGATAACCCTGTCTCCAAGGACCAGGGTGTCTCTACTGTGGTGGATGCAGGGTGCTCATCTTCTAGAGGGCCGCAGTTTTGGCATACAGGACTGGGTCCTGGTGACCACGGATGCCAGCCTTCAAGGCTGGGGAGCAGTCACACAGGGAAGAAACTTCCAGGGCCTATGGTCAAGTCAGGAGACTTCCCTACATATAAATTCTGGAACTGAGGGCCATTTACAATGCCCTAAGTCAGGCAAGACCCCTGCTTCAAAACCAGCCGGTACTGATACAGTCAGACAACATCACGGCAGTCGTCCATGTGACCCGACAGGGCGGCACAAGAAGCAGGATGGCAATGGCAGAAGCCACAAGGATTCTCCGATGGGCGGAAAATCACGTACTAGCACTGTCAGCAGTGTTCATTCCGGGAGTGGACAACTGGGAAGCAGACTTCCTCAGCAGACACGACCTACACCCGGGAGAGTGGGGACTTCATCCAGAAGTCTTCCTGCTGTTGGTAAACCGTTGGGAAAGGCCACAGGTGGACATGATGGCGTCCCGCCTCAACAAAAAGCTAAAGAGATATTGTGCCAGGTCAAGGGACCCTCAGGCGATAGCTGTGGACGCTATAGTGACACCGTGGGTGTACCAGTCGGTTTATGTGTTCCCTACTCTGCCTCTCATACCAAAGGTACTGAGAATAATAAGATGGCGAGGAGTAAGAACGATACTCGTGGTTCCGGATTGGCCAAGAAGGGCTTGGTACCCGGAACTTCAGGAAATGATATCAGAGGACCCATGGCCTCTGCCGCTCAGACAGGACCTGCTTCAGCAGGGGCCCTGTCTGTTCCAAGACTTACCGCGGCTGCGTTTGACGGCATGGCGATTGAGCGCCGGATCCTGAAGGAAAAGGGTATTCCGGAAGAAGTCATTCCTGCGCTTATTAAAGCCAGGAAAGATGTTACGGCAAAGCATTATCACCGCATGTGGCGGAAATATGTTGCATGGTGCGAGGCCAAAAAGGCCCCAACAGAGGAATTTCCACTAGGTCGATTTCTACATTTCCTGCAAGCAGGAGTGAATATGGGCCTGAGTCTAGGCTCCATTAAAGTACAGATCTCGGCTCTGTCGATTTTCTTTCAAAAAGAATTAGTTTCAGTACCTGAAGTTCAGACATTGTGAAAGGAGTGCTGCATATTCAGCCCCCGTTTGTGCCCCCTGTGGCACCTGGGGATCTCAACGTGGTGTTGAGTTTTCTTAAAATCACATTGGTTTGAGCCACTAAAAACCGTGGATCTAAAATATCTCACGTGGAAAGTGGTCATGTTATTGGCCTTGGCTTCAGCCAGGCGAGTGTCAGAATTGGCGGCTTTATCATGTAAAAGCCCTTATCTGATTTTCCATATGGATAGGGCAGAATTGAGGACTCGTCCCCAATTTCTTCCTAAGGTGGTGTCAGCGTTTCACCTGACCCAGCCTATTGTGGTGCCGGCGGCTACTAGTGAATTGGAGGACTCCAAGTTACTGGACGTAGTCAGGGCCCTGAAAATATATGTTTCCAGGACGGCTGGAGTCAGAAACTCTGACTCGCTGTTTATCCTGTATGCACCCAACAAGCTGGGTGCTCCTGCTTCTAAGCAGACTATTGCTCGCTGGATTTGTAGTACAATTTAGCTTGCACATTCTGTGGCAGGCCTGCCACAGCCAAAATCTGTAAATGCCCATTCCACAAGGAAGGTGGGCTCATCTTGGGCGGCTGCCCGAGGGGTCTCGGCTTTACAACTTTGCCGAGCAGCTACTTGGTCAGGGGCAAACACGTTTGCAAAATTCTACAAATTTGATACCCTGGCTGAGGAGGACCTGGAGTTCTCTCATTCGGTGCTACAGAGTCATCCGCACTCTCCCGCCCGTTTGGGAGCTTTGGTATAATCCCCATGGTCCTTACGGAGTTCCCAGCATCCACTAGGACGTTAGAGAAAATAAGAATTTACTCACCGGTAATTCTATTTCTCGTAGTCCGTAGTGGATGCTGGGCGCCCATCCCAAGTGCGGATTGTCTGCAATACTTGTACATAGTTATTGTTAACTAAAGGGTTATTGTTGAGCCATCTGTTGAGAGGCTCAGTTGTTTTCATACTGTCAAACTGGATATAGTATCACGAGTTGTACGGTGTGATTGGTGTGGCTGGTAAGAGTCTTACCCGGGATTCTAAATCCTTCCTTATTATGTCTGCTCGTCCGGGCACAGTGTCCTAACTGAGGCTTGGAGGAGGGTCATAGTGGGAGGAGCCAGTGCACACCAGGTAGTCATAAATCTTTCTAGAGTGCCCAGCCTCCTTCGGAGCCCGCCATTCCCCATGGTCCTTACGGAGTTCCCAGCATCCACTACGGACTACGAGAAATAGAATTACCGGTGAGTAAATTCTTATTTTTCTACCTAAGGTAGTTTTGAGTTTCATTTGAATCAAGAAATTTTTCTGCCTTCCTTCTATCCTCAACCGCTAATAAAGGAAGAAGAGAAGTTACATAGTTTGGATTTACGTAGAGCAATTTCTATTTATTTAAAGAGAACTAAGGATTTCCGGAAGACAAAACATTTATTTGTGCTCCCATGCAGGGGTAAAAAAAAGGTGTAGGACCTACAAAACAGACTATATCCAGATGGATTAAAGATTTATTAACATTCATATATGAAAAAGTGGTCGTGAAGTCCCAGAAGAGCTGAAGACACACTCTACCAGGGCGATTGCAACTTCTTGGGCAAAGAAGGCTAAGGTGTCAGCAAAGTGCATTTGTGCAGTAGCTACCTGGTCATCGGTACATACTGTAACTTCTCTAGTCATTATGCATTGGATATTACGGACGCCCACTTTCTTTGGGAGTCATGTCCTTAAGGGGGCATTATAATAATTATTGTTTCAGCATGAAACTAAGTTTTAGATTATTTGCTACCCTCCCTGTTATGCTTTGGTATATCTCAGAGTAAGGGCTGCCATGAAGTACCGTAGGAGAAAAAAAAGCAAATTGTGCTTTACCGATAAGTTCATTTCTTCAAGATAATTCATGGCAGCCTATAATAAACCCTCCCTTTTAGTATGTTTATTTTCACAGGAACCGAAATGTGAGGAGACACTCAAAAGACTAAGGAAGGGAAGGAGTGGAGCTATATACCTGGAGTGGGCAGTCCTTGACATGTAAAAACCCCCACCTGTCTAGTGCTAGGGGAATGTGATGTAATCCCAGAGTAAGGACTGACATGAAGTATCTTTAAGAAACAAAATTATCAGGTTTTTTTTTTTTTTTTTGTGCTTGATTGGAATGTATGCTTAGCTTGGACATACTGTGTGTACTTTTTTTTTTTTTATAAATATGAAGTATTCTATATATTAAGATTTATTGTAATTAGACATTTTAATAATGTGCTGTGACCGTACGCCTTCCTGCCCTCACTGGCTGCGTCCTGCAATTACAGACAAATTAGGGGATTCCTGCTTACAGTCAGTAACTGCCTGTTCCTGACTCCACCCACTGCGCAGTGGGCGGGTGTGATGCCGCCACCAGACTCCTTATTCCCATGGTGTCTGGAACCAAGGTTCAGCTCATGCTCCTACCACCGGTTCATGAATACTGCTTTTTGCTGTGTATGTGTAGCCACGCTTTTGCCACTCCCCCCTGGTTGGCGTTGGCTGACCACCACTTTTCAGTGACCAAGCCTCTGCATGGTAGTGTGGCGGAAGGTTGAACTTAGAGGCACTAGGCTCATACCCTGGACAGCCAGAGAACGGGACCGCGTTTGGTGTGTTCCTACTGGTCACAAGATGAAGGCGGTGGTCTTGAGACAAATTATGTTTATTGCTCACAGCCTTAAAGAAGACTCTTCCCTGTTGCCAGGGGAAAAAAGCTTACAAAAAGATGTTTACAATTTTACACACCGTACCACAGGGGGTAAGCCCACCCTGTTCTCTCCAACCAATCACTGCATGTTCTATGCATGCCTTGGTCACTACCCTGTGCCTGTCCCTGGAGTTTTGGTCACCACCCAGGAAAATACTTCTAGGAATCTGCTCGGGGGCTCAGCTCACCATCTCCAGCCTGAGCGGAGCTCCAGAGATCCCTGGCTGGGTTTCCTGCTCACTGAGGGAGTGCACTATGTAGATCCCAGAAAATATTCAGCTGATTGGGAAGCTAATTCTTGCCTCTGCCTTCCCATGCAACTTCCAGCTTCGAGGTTATTTGGGAAGGCATTCCATTTTTGTGTGAGGGCTGGGGAAATACAGCAGCCTACACAAAGCCCTGGATTCCCCTGGGACACAAGCAGTATCAAGTAAGTTAATTTGTACCTTTTTTAAATTACATGTGTACACACTTTAAATACATTTAAAATACGTTTCACTCATATGTTTATATATCCACTGAGCCTGTGCCCTGCACAGGCTCTACAGATCCAGGCACTGTAGCTGGGGATTTGTTTCCCCCAGCTCAGTGCTACGTATACCTTCCAACACATTTAAAATACATTTGTATTTACAGAATGCTCAGTGCTGGGCTTTACTAACAAACCTGCCGGGCGTTGCACCGTACAGGGAACTGGCTAGCCCGATTTCCCCCCTCCCCAGGCATCGCACAGCTCTGTTGCCTCGCCGCAGCCTCCGGAGGGAATTCGGAACTGCGGCTGTATTGCACACAGCCCTTGTGGTATCACTGGGGTGCTGGGAGCTGAAGCTCCCAGTCCCCAGTGTGAAGTGCTCCTCCGAAATGCTGAGGTGCCTGGACCTCAGCAAAAACACATTCCCTGCCGCACAGAGCCGGCTGACCTGGTCCCCCTGTGTGCGGCTCAGACCGGGTGGCAGTGGTTCCCCCTTTGCACTGGGAGTTGATTTACTACCTCTGCCTGCTGCTGCTGGGGCACCGGGAGTAGAGCTCCTGGACCCCAGTGGTCAGCACTGAGAGCTGCAGCCCGGGACAGGTCTCCCGGCTGCAGCGGCTCCCTTCTCCCCAGGTGTTAACATTTCACGCCCGTGGCCACCGTGAAAGTCTGGGCTGCGGTAGAGTACATCATTTAAAAAAAAAACAAATTTCTGCTGCGGGGTACTCTGGGCTCCACAAGGATAGACATTGGGGTGTTAGAGTAGGATCTTGATCCGAGGCACCAACAGGCTGAAAAGCTTTGACTGTTCCCAGAATGCATAGCGCCGCCTCCTCTATAACCCTACCTCCCTGCACAGGAGCTCGGTTTTGTAGTTTGTGCCGCAGATAGCAAGCACATAACAGAGGGGCTGCGCTCGGCAGCCCTGAGAAGAGCTTTTTAGAAGAAAAGTGAAGACGTCAAGGGCAGCAGCAGTGTGTATATGTCTTTTGACATTCACTGCTGCAGCTCCGTCTCTCCCCAGCCGCGCTGTACACTCCCGAGCCCTGGCTGCCGGGTAACCACAGCAGGAGGCTCCGGTTTTCTTCCATGGTCAGGCACACACGACGGGGGCTCTCCAGGATCGCGTGGCCGCGCTTCGGGAGGTGGTCCCGCTTGCGGGACCCGTACTTTATTGCGATCCGGTGCAGTCAGTGGGAGGCGGGCCACGCGCGCTGGCGGTGGACACGGTGGCAGTACAGGCGATCCCACTAGATCACCAGGGCATGGGTGCAGGTCAGGTTTTCTCTTAATGCCATTTTAATAGTAGCCCGCAGTACCTGGTGGTTTTGCCAGCAGGGGGATAAGGCATAGACCTGGAGCCCCTCCCCCAGCCCCAGGGCGCCATTTCCCGCAAATGTTCCCGCCCTGGAGCTGCATATCTGTCTTTTCCTCACTCCCTGTCAGTGTCTGGGCGCCATTTCTCTCAGCTCACTGTTCCTGGGACTGCTTGGGTAAATCCTCCTATGTAAAGCCGCCTGGTTGTCAGCGCTGTGACTTTACATGACACTTAAGTATTCTACCTGCCTATTAGACAGTGTTGGTTAAGAAAGAGTGCATTTAGTCAGGGTTTTCTAGTACAATTACCCTGTGATAAACATCCAGTTATTACTGTGTAGTGTTATATCTATTGACTACATAGCTATATCAGCTGATCGAGTGCAGTATTATTGTTGGTAATAACCTCTGCATTGTATAACTGACTATATGTGTGTGCATTAGCTTGCTGAGTGGTTTCCATTTCGTGTCTCACTCAACTTGCTATCCCTATATTCTATAACCTGAGGGGGCTTGGTGCGTCAGGTCTTATAATAATATAGGATATTCACAAGGGGTGGTATTCATGTGACCGCCGGTCAGCTGACCGACAGTCAGGTGACCTCCTCCACCAGCCCGACGGGTCACTGTCCCGATGGTCGGCATGCCGACCAACAGGGACTATTTCCACTCGTGGGTGTCCACGACACCCATAGAGTGGGAATAGAATCCGTGGCGACCGCAGGTCGCCACCGAGCCCGCAGCGTGGCGAGCGCAGCGAGCCCGCAAGGGGGGCTTGCTGCACTCGCTCCTCCCCGCCGGGATCCCGGTGACGGTAAGCTGACCGGCAGTCAGGAGACCGCCGATCAGCCGTACTACACCCATTCACAAGATATACTCTTAATACATATTTTTCTCTGTGATTTTGGTCACCGTATCTCTCCTGTGTCCCTGCTTGTGCTGACTACACTGCGCAGGGGTTTGGGTAAGAGGTATTGTGCTGCTGCCAATTGTACTGTGTTACCTGATACTGCAAGTTATATCATGTCTGCTTCTGACGGTAACGGTTCTGGGGCGGAACACACTGCTGGTGTTGCTGAAGCCACAGATCCATATGAAGAGAATATAGCAGCTGTGGGTTCTGGTACTGGGTGCTCCTTGCCCCCCAGTGGAACTGTGGCAACGGAGGTCCATTATGACCCACCGTGGGCTGCTTTTTCCATGCTTCTGCATACGCTAGTTAATAAATTAACACCCCCTGTGGGACCCCCTATGCCGGTACAACCGTATGTGGTCCCTGCAGCTAATCCACCGTGGGCGGACAATTTATCTGCTCAGTTGAAGAAGTTGAACCAGTCCCTGACTACTAAAAAGTCTGACCCTCGCTCGCCTAAGCCCAAGGGGTCCTCCAAGCAAGCTCTTATCTCCTCACAGTCCACTGCTGTCACTGACACCTCGTCTGATGAAGATGGCACTTACACTGACCCCACAGATTCTGACTCAGATACTGCTGATGGGGAGGGTGGTTCACATGTGGATGTTCCTGATCTTTTGGAGGCTATTAAATTGATTTTACAGATTACGGATGATCCTGAGCCATCCGTTCCTCCTAAGAAACCAGATAGGTTCAAGCGTCAGAAGGTGGTTAAACAAGTTTTACCTCACTCTGACCACCTAGTGGATATACGTCAGGAACCCTGGGAAAACCCGGGTAAGAAGTTTGTGCCTCAAAAGAAGATGCTGGCTCGCTATCCCCTCGTGCCAGAGCTGTCTAAAAATTGGGAAACACCTCCTCCTGTAGACTCTCGCATGTGGCTAGGATGGTGGTTTCCTCAGCTCTACCTGTCACTACCGTCACTTCTCTAAAAGAGCCTACGGATAAACGTGTGGAGGGTTGTCTAAAAGCGATTTACACCCTCACAGGTGCTGCACAAAGGCCCACTATTGCAGCAACATGGGCTGCTGAGGCTATTGAAGCATGGGTCTTGGAGTTAGAAGCTGAAATCTCTTCTGACCATGCTAGACAATGCTTGTCATATATTGTCACAGCTTCTCGCTATATTAAAGAGTTGGCTTCTGATGCCGGTATCCTAGCAGCCAAGGCCTCTACTACATCAGTCCTGGCTCGCCGGATTTTGTGGCTGAGATCCTGGTCTGTGGATCTGGACTCTAGAAAAACCCTGGAATTCCTCCCTTTCAAGGGACATATTCTGTTTGGGGATGATTTAAGATTGTGGCTGACTTGGCTACGGCCAAAACCACCTGTCTGCCAAGTACCGCTCCTTCTGTCTCGAAGGCTAAAGGTACTTCCTTTCGCCCCTTCAGGTAAAGCAAAAGGTCAGGCGTACTACAAGCAGGCCCGCACTTCCAAACCTGGTAAGCCAAAGCCCAAAAGAGCCTGGGCGGCCCGTCAGCCAGCTTCCAAGACCGATAAGCCTGCCGCATGACGGGGCGGGCCTCCCCCTGGAGGATCCCAGGGTGGGGGGCCGGCTTCTAGGGTATACCCAGGAATGGTTGAAGACCACTTCAGATGCCTGGGTACAGGATGTCGTCACTCAAGGTTACGCCATAGCCTTCAAAAACCGACCCCCACATCGATTTTGCCGGACAGACATCCCGTTGGACCAGACAAAGGCAAACACTCTGCATTCGGTGGTACAGACCCTCCTGGATACAGGAGTCATAGTACAGGTGCCGGGGGTACTATTCTCCGCTGTTTCTAGTCCCGAAACCGAATGGGTCCTCCCGGACCATTCTCAAACTCAAGGAATTGAACAGGTTTGTGAAGGTTTCCAAGTTCCGTATGGAAACCCTTCGCTCTATAGTTCTGGCCTTGGAACCTGGGGACTACATGGTCTCCCTGGACATACAGGATGCTTACCTGCATATTCCTATAGCAGCGTCACATCAGCAATACCTGAGATTTTCAAATGGCAATCTCCATTACCAGTTTCGGGCATTACCTTTTGGTTTAACTACGGCTCTGCGAGTCTTCACCAAAGTTATGGCGGTAATGATGGTGGTACTCCGCTGTCAAGGGGTCAGGATACTGCCGTATCTGGACGACTTGTTAATCCTGGCAAATTCCCCGGGACTTCTCCTAAGTCATCTGGATATGACTGTCCGGTTTCTACAAGCCCACGGGTGGCTCATAAACTGGAAGAAATCCTCCCTGGTCCCTGCTCAGAGCATGGTGCACCTGGGAGCGCTATTGGACACTCACAACCAGAGGTTGTTCTTGTCTCAGGAGAAAGTCCTGAAGCTTCAGGACAGGATTCGTTGCTTCCTTTCTCGTCCGCAAGTGTCGATACATTCGGCGATGCAGGTGCTGGGCCTCATGGTGTCAGCATTCGACATGGTGGAGTATGCTCAATTCCATTCTCGCCCCCTCCAGAAGCTGATTCTAGCCAAACGGGACGGCCTGCCTCACCGGATCATGTCTCACATGATCTCATTGACTCCGGAGGTCTGTCTGTCGCTGCTATGGTGGCCCCAGGACCTACAATTGTGCAGGGGCCGTCCATTCTGGATATCCAACTGGGTCCTGTTGACGACAGATGCCAGTCTAAGGGGTTGGGGCGCAGTGCTGGAGCAACACTCCCTTCAGGGTCGGTGGACCAAGGAGGAATCTCTCCTCTCGGTCAACATTCTGGAATTGCAGGCGATCTTCAATGCGTTGAACCTGGCCCAGCATTTAATTCAGAACCGTCCTGTTCAGGTACAGTCGGACAACGCCGCCACAGTGGCTTACAGAAATCATCAAGGCGGCACTCGAAGCCGTTTGGCAATGAAGGAAGTCTCACGGATTCTACATTGGGCGGAACGCCATCTACCGGCCATATCGGCAATATTCATTCCGGGAGTCCTGAATTGGGAAGCTGACTTTCTCAGTCGTCAGGACGTACATGCCGGCGAGTGGGGCCTCCATCCAGAAGTGTTTCAACTACTAGTGGAAAAGTGGGGCCTTCCAGACGTGTATCTGATGGCGTCTCGACACAATCACAAGGTTCCGGTATTCGGAGCAAGGACAAGGGATCCTCAAGCAGCATTCCTGGATGCGCTGGCGGTGCCGTGGAGGTTTCGGTTGCCGTACGTGTTCCCTCCGGTGTCACTCCTGCCCAGGGTAATTCGGAAGTTCAATCAAGAAAGAGGAATTCTGCTTCTCATAGCTCCAGCGTGGCCCAGACGGCACTGGTCCTCAGACCTGCAGGTCTATCGTCAGAGCGTCCAATTCTACTTCCGCAACGCCCAGACCTCCTCGTTCAGGGCCCCTGTGTCTACCAGGACCTAGCCCGGCTGTCTTTGACGGCGTGGCTCTTGAAGCTTCCGTCTTAAGGGCTAAAGGGTTTTCTGAGGCGGTCATTCAAACTATGTTGCGGGCCCAGAAACCGGCTTCTGCTCGGATTTACTATAGGGTCTGGCATTCTTACTTGTTTGGTGCGCATCTAACAATTTATGACGCTGCCAAGTATAGTACAGCCAAGTTGTTGGCCTTTCTTCAGCAGGGCCTGGACTTAGGCCTGCGTCTGGCCTCCCTCAAGGTTCAAATATCTGCCTTGTCGGTGTGGTTTCAGAGAAAGATTGCGACCTTACCTGATGTGCATACCTTTACTCAGGGTGTGTTGCGTATCCAACCTCACTATGTCCCGCCTGTGGCTCATTGGGACTTGTCTGTGGTTTTGGAGGCTTTACAAGAGTCTCCGTTTGAACCTCTTGGTTCAGCTGATCTTAAGTGGATTTCCCTTAAGGTGGTGTTTCTGCTGGCTATTGCTTCAGCTAGAAGAGTGTTGGATTTGGGTGCCTTGTCTTGTAGTTCCCCATATCTGATTTTTCACCGCGACCGGGCGGTTCTTAGAACTCGTCCCAGATATTTACCTAAGGTGGTTTCTTCGTTCCACCTTAACCAGGAGATTGTGGTTCCGGCACTTGTTTCTCCTGATCTGTCTCCCAAAGAGCGGTCTTTGGATGTGGTACGGGCTCTCCGTATCTATCTGAAGAGCACTGCTTCTCTTAGGAAATCTGATTCCCTCTTTGTGCTGTTTGGATTTCACAAACGGGGCTGGCCTGCTCCACAAGCAAACTTTGGCCAGGTGGATTAGAATGGTGATTGCACATGCTTATGTGAGGGCTGGTCTATCGGCTCCTGCTCACATTACAGCCCATTCTACTCGGTCTGTTGGACCTTCTTCGGCGGCCCGCCGTGGTACGACCCTTGAACAATTGTGCAAGGCGGCTACGTGGTCCTCAGTGAACACGTTCATAAGGTTCTATGCCTTCGATACTGCTGCTTCCCAGGATGCTTCCTTTGGACGCCGGGTTCTTGTGCCCGCTACAGTGCGTCCCCTCCCATGAGGAACTGCTTTAGGACATCCCCAATGTCTATCCTTGCGGAGCTCAGTGTACCCCGCAGCAGAAAACGAGTTTTATGGTAAGAACTTACCTTTGTTAAAACTCTTTCTGCGAGGTACACTGGGCTTCACAAGGCGCCCACCCTGACGCACTTAGCTTCTTTTGGGTTGGTATGGCATTAGCCGCTGACACTTCTCCTGTAGTGAGAGTGTGGTGTATGTGGCTACTAACCATTATCGTCTCTTTTCCTGCTACTGCATTGGGCTGGTTAACTAAAAACTGTGCTCCTGTGCAGGGAGGCGGGGTTATAGAGGAGGCGGCGCTATGCATTCTGGGAACAGTCGAAGCTTTTCAGCCTGTTGGTGCCTCGGATCAAGATCTTACTCTACACCCCAATGTCTATCCTTGTGGAGCCCAGTGTACCTCTCAGAAAGAGTTTTAACAAAGGTAAGTTCTTACCATAAAACTCGTTATTTTAAACAAATTAAAATACCTAGCGCCGTTGGTTGCATTCCCCTTCCGTAATTAACCATGTGCCCAATGAGGGTCTTTTTTGCATGGACAGTGAATATTGATTATTTATTTAATGAGATCAAATAATAAGATTTTAAACCTACCGGTAAATCTATTTCTCCTAGTCCGTAGAGGATGCTGGGGACTCCGTAAGGACCATGGGGTATAGACGGGCTCCGCAGGAGATTAAGCACCTAAAAAGAACTTTGACTATGGGTGTGCACTGGCTCCTCCCTCTATGCCCCTCCTCCAGACCTCAGTTAGAACTGTGCCCAGAGGAGATGGACAATACAAGGCAGGATTTAGCAATCCAAGGGCAAGATTCATACCAGCCAGCACCAATCATACCATGTAACTTGGAACATACATAACCAGTTAACAGTATGAACAAACGACAGTAACGGTCCAAGACCGATGTCAACTGTAACATAACCCTTATGTAAGCAACAAACTATATACAAGTCTTGCAGAGTTTCCGCACTGGGACGGGCGCCCAGCATCCTCTACGGACTAGGAGAAATAGATTTACCGGTAGGTTTAAAATCTTATTTTCTCTTACGTCCTAGAGGATGCTGGGGACTCCGTAAGGACCATGGGGTTTATACCAAAGCATCCAATCGGGCGGAAGAGTGCGTATGACTCTGCAGCACCGACTGAGCAAACGCTAGGTCCTCATCAGCCAGGGTATCAAACTTGTAGAATTTAGCAAAAGTGTTTGACCCCGACCAAGTCGCCGCTCGGCAAAGTTGTAAAGCCCGAGACGCCTCGGGTAGCCGCCCAAGAAGAGCCCACCTTCCTAGTGGAATGGGCCTTAACCGAATTTGGTACCGGCAATCCAGCCGTAGAGTGAGCCTGCTGAATCGTATTACAGATCCAGCGAGCAATAGTCTGCTTTGAAGCAGGAGCGCCAATCTTATTGGCCGCATACAGGATAAACAGAGCCTCTGTTTTCCTAATTCTAGCCGTTCTGGCTACATACATTTTTAAGGCCCTGACTACGTCCAGGGATCTGGAATCCTCCAGGTCACTTGTAGCCACAGGCACCACAATAGGTTGATTCATATGGAACGAAGAAACCACTTTAGGCAAAAATAGCGGATGTGTCCTCAATTCAGCTCGATCTACATGAAAAATCAAGGAGGGGCTCTTGTGTGACAAAGCTGCCAATTCTGACACTCGCCTTGCTGATGCTAAGGCCAACAACATGACCACCTTCCAGGTAAGAAATTTCAACTCAACCTTGTTAAGCGGTTCAAACCAGTGTGATTTTAGGAACTGCAACACCACGTTCAGGTCCCATGGTGCCACTGGAGGCACAAAAGGGGGCTGGATGTGCAGCACTCCCTTTACAAACGTCTGGACTTCTGGAAGAGAAGCCAATTCCTTCTGAAAGAAAATCGAGAGGGCCGAAATCTGTACCTTAACAGAGCCTAATTTCAGGCCCATATCAACTCCTGTCTGTAGGAAGTGGAGAAGACAACCCAGATGAAAATCTTCCGTAGGTGCATTCTTGGTCTCACACCAAGACACATACTTTCGCCAGATACGGTGATAATGTTTTATCGTCACCTCCTTCCTAGCCTTTATTAGCGTAGGGATGACCTCTTCCGGAATCCCCTTTTTCGCTAGGATTCGGCGTTCAACCGCCATGCCGTCAAACATAACCGTGGTAAGTCTTGAAATACACAGGGCCCCTGCTGCAACAGGTCTTCCCTCAGAGGAAGAGGCCAGGGATCTCCTGTGAGCATCTCTTGTAGATCCGAGTACCAGGCCCTTCGAGGCCAGTCTGGGACAACGAGTATCGTTCGTACTCTTCTTCGTCTTATGATCCTCAACACTTTTGTGATGAGAGGAAGTGGAGGAAACACGTAGACCGATTTGAACACCCACAGTGTTACCAGAGCGTCCACTGCTATTGCCTGAGGGTCCCGAGACCTGGCGCAGTACCAAGTTTTTTGTTGAGGCGTGACGCCATCATGTCTATTTGAGGAGTTCCCCAAAGACGTGTTACGTCTGCAAAGACTTCTTGATGAAGTCCCCTCTCTCCTGGATGGAGATCGTGTCTGCTGAGGAAGTCTGCTTCCCAGTTGTCCACTCCCGGAATGAAGACAGCTGACAGAGCGCTTACATGATTTTCCGTCCAGCGAAAGATCCTTGTGGCTTCCGCCATTGCGACTCTGCTTTTTGTCCCGCCTTGGCGGTTCACATGAGCCACTGCTGTGACATTGTCTGATTGAATCAGAACCGGTAGGTTTCGAAGAAAACTCTCCGCTTGTCGAAGGCCGTTGTAAATGGCCCTGAGTTCCAACACATTGATGTGTAGACAGGACTCCTAGTCTGACCAAAGACCCTGAAAATGTTTTCCCTGTGTGACCGCTCCCCATCCTCGGAGGCTCGCGTCCGTGGTAACCAGGATCCAATCCTGAATTCCGAACCTGCGACCCTCCAGGAGGTGAGCACTTTGCAGCCACCACAGGTGGGACACTCTGGTCCCTGGGGACAGAGTTATTTTCCGATGTAAGTGCAGATGGGACCCGGACCACTTGTCCAGAAGGTCCCATTGAAAAGTCCTTGCATGGAACCTGCCGAAGGGAATGGCCTCGTAGGCCGCCACCATTTTCCCCAGAATTCGAGTGCATTGGTGAACTGACACCCTTTTCGGTTTTAGCAGGTCTCTGACCATGTTCTGTATGTCTTGGGCTTTCTCTATTGGGAGGAAGACCTTCATTTGTTCCGTATCCAGTATCATACCTAGGAACGGTAGTCGAGTTGTCGGAATCAACTGTGACTTCGGTAGATTTAGAATCCAACCGTGTTGCTGGAGCACTCTCATCGAGAGCGCCACACTGTTCAGCAATTTCTCCCTTGATCTCGCTTTTATCAGGAGATCGTCCAAGTATGGGATAATTGTGACTCCATGCTTGCGCAGGACCACCATCATTTCCGCCATTATCTTTGGACTCTCCACGGCCCCGAGGATTTTCACAAACGGCAACGTCTGAAATTGGTAATGACAATCCTGTACAGCGAATCTCAGGTTTTCCTGATGGGGGGCATATATGGGGACATGAAGGTACGCATCCTTTATGTCCAGAGACACCATAAACTCCCCCTCCTCCATGTTGGCTATTATCGCTCTGAGAGATTCCATTTAGAATTTGAATCTTCTTATGTACAGGTTTAGGGATTTCAGATTCAAAATAGGTCTGACCGAACCGTCCGGTTTCGGGACCACAAATAGGGTTGAATAGTAACCTCTTCCCTGCTGGTGCAGGGGAACCTTGATTATCACTTGCTGTATACACAGCGTTTGAATTGCAGCTAACACTACATCCCTTTCCGATGTGGAAGCTGGTAGGGCCAATTTGAAAAATCGGCGCGGGGGCACCTCCTCGAATTCCAATTTGTAACCCTGGGAAACTATTTCCAACACCCAGGGATTCAGGTCCGAACTGACCCAGGCCTGACTGAAAAGTCGAAGACGTGCCCCCACCGGTGCGGACTCCCTCAGGGGAGCCCCAGCGTCATGCTGTGGGTTTTGGAGCAGCCGTGGAGGACTTTGGTTCCTGGGCACCTGCCGAAGCAGGTGCTCTCTTGCCTCTGCCCTTACCTCTGGCGAGGAAAGAGGATCCCCGACCTCTTTTGGACTTGTGCGACCGAAAGGACTGCATCTGATAGGGTGTTACTTTCTTTTGCTGTTGGGGAATATATGGTAAAAAATTTGATTTACCTGCTGTAGCTGTGGAAACCAGGTCCGTCAGCCCATCCCCAAATAATACATCACCCTTGTAGGGTAGTACTTCCATATGTTTCTTGGAATCCGCATCACCCGTCCATTGGCGAGTCCATAAGGATCTTCTCGCTGAGACAGACATGGCATTGGCCCTAGAAGCTAGCAATCCAATGTCCCTTTGAGCATCCCTCATAAATAAGACTGCGTCTTTAATATGGGCTAGAGTTAGGAATATAGTATCCTTATCCATATTATCAAATTGATCTGTCAGCTCATCTGTCCAAGCTGCAATTGTGCTACACACCCATGCCGACGCAATTGTCGGTCTTAGCATAGCACCCGTATGAGAATAAATACACTTTAAGGTAGTTTCTTGCCTGCGATCTGCACGGTCCTTAAGGGCTGCTGTGTCAGGAGACGGTAGCGCCACCTTCTTGGACAAGCGCGTCAGGGCTTTGTCCACAGTGGGGGGTGATTCCCAAATCTCCCTGTCCTGCTTAGGGAAAGGGTATGCCATATACATTCTTTTGGGGGATCTGCGGTCTCTTATCCGGAGTCTCCCAAGCTTTTCCAAAGAATTAATTTAATTCATGAGATGTGGGAAAGTTAATAATCTGTTTCTTTTCCTTAAACATGTGCACCCTTGTGTCGGGGACAGAGGGTTCATCCACAATATGCAACACATCCCTTATTGCCACAATCGTACACTGAATGGTTTTAGTCACCCTAAGGTGCAATTTATTTCGTCATAGTCGACACTGGAATCAGAATCCGTGTCGGTAGTAGTGTCTTGTATTAAGGGACGCTTTTGAGACCCCGACGGGCCCTGTGAGTCGGTCCAATCCGAGGATTGACCCCCTGATGTCCCCCCTAAATCAGCCTTATCAAGCTTTTTATGTAAAGATGCCACACTTACATTCAATATGTGCCACATGTCCATCCAATCTGGAGTCGGCACAACCTACGGGGACACACCACTCATTTGCTCCACCTACTCCTTGGAAAAGCCTTCCGCTTCAGACATGTCGACACCACGTACCGACACCCCACACACACAGGGATTAACCTATAAGGGGACAGAACCCCAACGAGGCCCTTAGGAGAGACAGAGAGAGAGAGAGAGAGTATGCCAGCACACACCCAGCGCTTAATAACACTGGAAAAATATGACCAGATAGCGCTTATATATATATATATATATATATATATATATATATAGCCTGCTCCGGGGTCTGGCACTCCATAGTAGTAAAAACAAACACCGCCGGTGCCCTCGCAAACAAGATAAACAGCAGCACGGAGGCGCGGCACTCAGCTTTCAGCAAAAATGAATAGACGGACAGACTTTGTCATATGTCAACGTTTCAATGTATTTCTCACATTTTCGTCAGGAAAATGTGAGAAATACATTGAAACGTTGACATATGACAAAGTCTGTCCGTCTATTCATTTTTGCTGAAAGCTGAGTGCCGCGCCTCCGTGCTGCTATATATATATATATATATATATATATATATATATTGACCAGATTCCCACTCACTGCGCTCAAAATGCCCCCCTCCTCTTTTTTCCAGCCTGAATGTTCAGCAGGGGAGAGACCAGGGAGCCAGCGTTTTCCTCATGCAGCTTCTGTGGAGAAAATGGCGCTGGTTAGTGCTGGGGATCAAGCTCCGCCCACCCGACGGCGGGCTCCGGTCCCGGTGATTTTTTTATAAAAAATGGCGGGGGATCGTAGAATTACTGCCCAGGGCGCCCCCGCCCTGCACCCTTCAGTGCTGCTCTGTGTGTGTGAATGGGAGCAATGGCGCGCAGCTTACCGCTGCGCGCCTTACCTCATGAAGATCTGATGTCTTCTGCCGCCTATGATGTCTTCTGCCTTCTCATACTCACCCTGCTTCTATCTTCGGCATCTGTGAGGAGGACGGCGGCGCGGCTCCGGGACGAACCCCTGGTGAGACCTGTGTTTTCCGACTCTCTCTGGAGCTAATGGTGTCCAGTAGCCTTAGAAACAGAGCCCAACTTGACAAGCCAGCTCTGCTTCTCTCTCCTCGGCCCCACGATGCAGGGAGCCTGTTGCCAACAGGACTCCCTGAAAATAAAAAACCTAACAAAATTCTTTTTCCACAGAAAACTCTGGAGAGCTCTCTGCAGTGCACCCATTCTCCTCTGGGAACAAGATCTAACTGAGGTCTGGAGGAGGGGCATAGAGGGAGGAGCCAGTGCACACCCATAGTCAAAGTTCTTTTTAGGTGCCCTATCTCCTGCAGAGCCCATCTATACCCCATGGTCCTTACGGAGTCCCCAGTATCCTCTAGGACATAAGAGAGAAAAAAATATGAAAAGAATGTGAGTGTAGAATAGGAACGTATGCAATAAGTTTTCTTTCAATAAAGACAGAACACGTACCATTCACAAGCGTGACAAGGTGTACAGTATATGACATTTACAGCACACACTGTCCACCCCATCCTGCCTATCTCCAAGTGAACCACAAGAAGTTTTATAGGCCCTACACACTGGCCGATTTTTGGAAAGATATGAACGATCTCGTTCATAAATGAACGAGAACTCGTTCATATCTTTCAGTGTGGAGGCTCCAGCGATGAACGATGCGCGTCCCCGCGCTCGTTCATCGCTGGTCTCCCGTCGGCTGTGCATGCAGGCCAATATGGACGATCTCGTCCATATTTGCCTGCACTTCAATGCAGCCGCGTGACGGGGGGAGTGAAGAAACTTCACTCCCCCCGTCACTGCCTCCCCGCTGCCGGGTCGCTCGTCGGTCGTATCCGCCGTCGGGCAGCTCGGCGGCGGATCGGCTAGTGTATAGGGCCCCTAAGACTAGCCTTGACTCAAAACCATTGTTGCATCCCAATCTTCTTTCTCACCCAACACGTTTCCCTCTGATTTCGTTGATGGATGTAATCACATTCGGTAAACCCTAAATACTCACAATTCCAATTAACGTGAACAATGACAGATTAACATGTTAATATACAATATGTTAGGAAAAATTATTTTATACCCTATTGTGAAGTCATGCAGTGACAATGCATTGGTAAAGAGGCTTGTGACAATGGTCTTGAGAATACGGCATGGCTTTGGCTGGACCCACAAGCTCCCTGCAGTTCATTTATGTTTTAGCACTATTTAAATCATTGGTATTTAGTTGAGGAATTGTCATTTCAGAGGGAGCAGCAATTACACAAGAGAAAGGGGTGTGGCTGCATGGTGAGAGATTGCATTTCATTTCTTTATGTGCGTGGATTGAACGATAATTCAGCATATCATATACTCTGTAAATAGGTGCCGAATATGTGTGCTCTATGTAAATAACTTCCTAAATAATGGTTGTCTCTACACCAACTGATGGCTTCTTTACAGAATTTCACGTAATTCAATGTCATACAATACCATTTATTAGAGACTGCTTTGAGATTCTTGCAGTATCAGGAGGTCACAGTGCTTACGCGTTTTGTCAAAGGGCACAAACCTGCTTTACAAGGGTTGGTGTGTAAGAAGTTGCTGGCCTGCACAGATCCTTGCCTCGGCCACATCAAATGTCTTTTGAGATAAATTTGGGTGGGTTATTTTGTTTCTGTGCAGGGTAAATACTGGCTGCTTTATTTTTACACTGCAAATTAGATTGCACATTGAACACACCACACCCAAATCTAACTCTCTCTGCACATGTTACATCTGCCTCCCCTGCAGAGCGCATGGTTTTGTCCAACTGCTATCAAAATTCCTGCTGCGATCATCTTGGAATTACCCCCAATGAGGGAAATATCCTGCAGATGTGATCACTGCAGTCTCTGCTAGGAGCACTGCTAAACATGCATGTTTGCTGAAAAAGCATTGATAATTGACACTTTCTTTAGAGTTTTTCATGCAATTATTCTAAAGTTCCTAGCACCCTGTTCGTATATTAGAATGTAATCGTGTACTGCGCATTCATTCATAGTTCTTTAGTGTTATCTCTGGGCTTGATACCATTTAAAGTACAAGGGTGTAACTGCACCATAGAGCTTTGATTGCTGCAATGAGCTTTTCTGAATGATTATATGAGCAGGGGAGGTGGGTAATTATTTAATCTCTTATATATTTGTCCAGATCTGTGACTCTGACTCATTTGCTAACGCTGGGCGTGGCTAGGAGCTCTTGAGTCATAGAGTCACAGATCTGGATAGGAGCAGTGCTTAAAGTGGTCCTTCAGAGGTGGTGGAACTCACCCCCCACCCCACGGCGCCCATGTAACAAAGGTATTGCGCATGCCGTAAAAAAAATGGGCGTGGCCACAGAATAGTAATAATGCCCACAGTGATAGCACCCCGTAATACACATAATGCCCACCGCAGTAGCGCTTCTTATACAGTGCCCACAGTAGTAGCGCTTTTTATGCAATGTCCACTGTACTGCTAGTGCCCACAGTGGTAGTGCCCCTTATATAGACCCCAAAATAGTGGTGCTCCTTATGCAATGCCTGCAATAGTAGTGCCCCTTATGTCCCCAGGAGTGATGCCCCTTATGAAGTGCCCTCTTTACAATGCCCTCATTAGAAGGTCCCCCAGTAGCAATGCCCTTAATGGTAATGCATCTGTGTAGTATTGCCCCCAGTAGTAATGTTGCCTGTACTAATGCCCCCAGTCGTTTAGCCCCCTGTAGTTTAGCCCTAGTTGTTATGCCCCCAGTGGTAATGCCCCTGCAGTTATGACGCCAGTAGTTTACCCCCCCTTTATTTTAGCCTCCCAGTGGTAATGCCCCCAGTAGTTTGCCTGCTTGTAGTTTAGCCGCCAGCAATAATGCCCCCCTGTAGTTTGCCTCCTTGTAGTTTAGCCCCTGTAGTTATGCCCTGCTTGTAGTTTAGCTCCAGTAGTAATGCCCCCAGTAGTTTAACCCCTGTAGTTATGCCCCCAAGTAGTAATGCCTCTGTAGTTATGCCCTCCTGTAGTTTGCACCCCGTAGTAATGCCCTCCTGTAGTTTGCCCCCAGTAGTTAGCCCCCAGTAGCTTGCCCCCTTGTAGTTTGCCCGAAGTAGCTTGCCCCCTTGTAGTTTGCCCGAAGTAGCTTGCCCCTTTGTAGTTTGCCCCAGTAGCTTGCCCCCTTGTAGTTAGCCCCCAGTAGATGCCCCCCAGTAGTAATGCCCTCCTGTAGTTGGCCCCCAGTTGTAATGCCCTCCTGTAGTTTGCCCCCAGTAGTTAGCCCCCAGTAGCTTGCCCGAAGTAGCTTGCCCCCTTGTAGTTTGCCCGAAGTAGCTTGCCCCTTTGTAGTTTGCCCCAGTAGCTTGCCCCCTTGTAGTTAGCCCCCAGTAGATGCCCCCAAGTAGTAATGCCCTCCTGTAGTTGGCCCCCAGTTGTAATGCCCTCCTGTAGTTTGCCCCCAGTAGTTAGCCCCTTTGTAGTTTGCCCCCTTGTAGTTGGCCTCCAGTAGATGCCCCCCAGTAGTAATGCCCTCCTGTAGTTTGCCCCCAGTAGTAATGCCCTCCTGTAGTTTGCCCCCAGAAGCTTGACCCCTTGTAGTTTTCCCCCAGTAGTAATGCCCTCCTGTAGTTTGCCCCCAGTTGTTAGCCCCCTTGTAGTTTGCCCCCTTGTAGTTGACCTCCAGTAATAATGTCCCCCAGTAGTAATGCCCTTCTGTAGTTTGTCCCCAGTAGTAATGCCCTCCTGTAGTTTGCCCCCAGAAGCTTGCCCCCAGTAATAATGTCCTCCCAGTAGTAATGCCCCCAGTAGATAACCCCCCCCGTAGTAATGCCCCCTGTAGATGCCCCCCCCAGTAGTAATGCCCCCCGTAGATGGGCCGCTACACTAAGGAAGGAAACAGTCACAATACTTACCGAGCCCCGCTCCCGCTTCCAGACCGCTGCAGTCCTCTCTCGCCGCCCGCTCCTCGGCACTATGAGAGAGACATCATGACGTCTCTCCCATAGCGCACAGTGACAGCGCCGGAGCTCAGTACTGAGCTCCTGCCTCCGGCTGCCGCCGGGCGCCCGCTGGTAACGCAATCTCAGCAGGCGCCCGGCATCGCTCTGCACACAGCGGGTTAGGTGAGCCGGAGGAGGCGAAACTGCGTTCCGTCTCCAAGTGGAACTGACGGAACGCAGTTCCGCCCTGTTCCGGCTCACTTTAACCTCTGGATAGGAGAGACTAGGTAAAACACACGCTGACTAAAGGGGGGTACTGACGGGAGAGATGTGTGCTGAGCGATCTAAACACAGCTCAGCACACATCTCTGAGCGAGGGGAGGAGGGGACCGCTCACTTCACACAACGGTAAAGTGAGCGACCCACTAGATTGAGCCTGCATGCAGGCTCAATCTAGCACCGGCGATAGCTATCACTGGGGAGGCATACACACGACAGATCCGTGCTTAAAATCTAAGCAATCTAATCAGATTGCTTAGATTTTAAACACGGATCCCTCCGTGTGTACCCCCCTTAATAGTAAGAGCTACACCTAGCAGCAGCCAGTGCCCTGATGACAGCCACACCCAGGGGTAATGTGGCAATTAGCAGTGACCCTGGGACAATACGCTGTATCACTGAGCTCCGCCACTGCCCAGGTGGGTGCCATGCTGCTGCTGAGGAACTTCTGTCAGTCCGGGATTGGGGGGGGTGTGTTATCTCAGCTGTCGGGCGGGTGATCTCAGATGCTAGGTTCCCCGTCAGCTGTCACGCCGTGTGCCGCTGCTGGAGACGGGAAGGGGGGGGGGGGGTGACGACGGCCACCCTCCTTGCCCACTCCGCTGCGATCCCCCCAGTGTCTCTCCGCCGATCACATCCCAACCTCCCCTGCTGCTGTCGACTGGCTCCCGGTCGCCATGTTAATACTCAGCAGCCGATGCGCAGCTCTCATTCAGCCGGGCCGCGGGGACTCTGGTAGTTGTAGTTCCCGACCCTGCCAGCTGCTCAGCCAGGGAGAGTGAGGGAGAGCAGCGGCCACGAACTTCATCTCCCAGGGAGAACCACAGGGATAGACTGCGGAGGGTGCACGTCACCGTGACGTCGCAGCAGTGCTGTGGGGAGACTGCAACTTCCAGTATGCCTTGCGCGCACAGGAAGGAACATGGTGGTTGCTGGTGCAGAGTGAGAGTATGTCGTGTGCAGTGTGCGGGGACAATGAAGCTGGTGAGAGGGTAATACCATATACTATTATGAGGGATAAGTCCCCTGCGCGCACACTGTGTATGTGATGTAATATAAGGGAAGAGGCTGTATAGTGATAGATAGAGATATATATATGTGAGAAATAATCTCCCTTTAGACCTAAATTATGTATATATAACATTATTAACACGCTAGGTCATTCATCCTGCCCTGCGTCCGCTCTTCACGCTGTTGCAAGGGCCTACGCCCCCTTGACCATCGCATGCCCTTTGGCCTTAAAATATTTACCCACTAACAACATTATTCTTGAAGGTAATACTCCATATAATACAAATATTGCCTGCCCAAAGGACGTGCAGGGGTTAAGGGGGCGTAGCCCCATGCGATGGTGTGAAGAGCGCCCATTGGGTGCGCTGAATCACCTAGTTTAGTATATCAAGGTGGGTACACACTTGAACGATTTTCAGCAGATTGGTTAACACTCCCGATTAGCAGCGCAGTGTGTACCCGACTTGACCTGCTCCTGACTCGCCTACACACATAAGATTCTGACGTGAATTGTATCTGTGTGTACAGGCTTCTATGGTATCGGGTGGTTAGCCCTTTAAATATTAAACTATATAAGATTCGACCACCCTATTCTGGCTGCTACAGGAGGGTTATGAACCATTTATAGGCTAACTCTCCTGCATCGCTACACACCCATACAATCGTCTGCTTGTTCCTTATATATTGGGAGAATGGGACAACAATTGTATAGGTGTGTATCCACCTTTTCTCATACGTCCTAGAGGATGCTGGGGATGCTTCAAGAACCATGGGGTATAGACGGATCCGCAGGAGACATGGCCCTTTAAGACTTTAAATGGGTGTGAACTGGCTCCTCCCTCACAGCTCTAACCAGAGCTATTTTCTCTTCACAGAGCTGCAGAGACGCTGGTCCTGACCTCCTACACTGCTGTACAAGTAACAGGGTGCAAAACGGGGAGGGGGAGGGGGGGGGGATTTTGGTGCTGTTTGATTAATATTAAAAGCGCTAACAGGGCTGAGGCATTATTTAATCATTTTAGTACCGGGATAGGCGCTGGGTTGGGAGCTGGCACACTCCCTCTGTGTTTGTCTAACAGACTTTGCTGTGGGTCTGTCCCCTATAACCCAGTGTGGTTGCGGGTGTCGGTACGCGTGTGTTGACATGTCTGAGGTAGAGTGCTCTTCCCAGGAGGAGTCTGGTGTGGGGACAGAAAAAACGGTGGGAGTGACTGTGTCGGCACCGCCAACGGCTGATTGGGTAAACATGTTGAATGTTTTGAATGCAAATGTGGTTCAGAACCAGACATGGAGAAAATGCATTGTCGCAGGTTCAGACCCCCTTGGGGTCACAGAAGCGTTCGTTTACCCATATAGCGGATACAGATACCGACACGGACTTCCAGTGTCGACTATAGTGATGCCAGGTTCAATCCTAAACTGGCTAAGAGCATTCAGTACATGATTGTGGCGATAAAAGACGTATTACATATCACGGAAGACCCTGCTGTTCCTGATACTAGGGTCTGCATGTTTAAGGGAAAGAAACCTGAGGTGACGTTTCCTCCCTCTCATGAACTGAACGCTCTTTTTGAAAAAGCTTGGGAAAATCCTGACAAGAAGTCACAGGTTCCCAAGAGAATTCCGCTGGCATATCCGTTCCCCTCTGGGGACAGGGAAAAGTGGGAGTCAACCCCCACGGTGGACAAAGCTCTATCGCGTCTGTCCAAAAAGGTGGCGCTTCCGTATCCTGACACGGCAGCCCTAAAGGATCCGGCGGATCGTAAGCAGGAAAATACACTAAAATCCATTTATGTCACTACAGGTACGCTGCTCAGGCCTGCCGTGGCATCAGCATGGGTGAGTAGCACCATTGAAAAGTGGGCGGATGGGGGGCGTGGCCTGGTCGTCTTGAAGAGTGGACGTGCTCTCTCTAGCTCCTGCAGACACAGACCTCCTAATTGCCCTCTTCTTCCCCTGCCCTGCACTGGGCTGCCCCAGACTGCCTGCCGTGACCCCCTGTGTGTCTGCAGCCGCTGTGGGGGACCCGCGGAGTCGGGGAGTGCTTTTAAGCACTCCTGCGGATTGCGGCCTCCCCCCAGCCTGAAGCCGGGAGCTCGAGTTTGGAGGCGGGCTGGAGCGGGGGACCGGAGCCGCGATCTCGCTGGGGGCCGCTGCCTTCTTGCCGTCCTGCCTACATCCTCCCATACCCACACCTGGAGCCTGGGTGCCGGGGCTGACCGGCCGGAGGACGATCCCCGGAGGCCGCAGCACGAGCGGCGGCCGTCTCGCTGGAAGCCGCCGGGAGCCGGGGGACTGGCCCTGCAGCCGGGGAGGCCCGAGACTGACGGCGAGCAGCAGCATCCCCGCGGTACGTACAGCCCAATACAACCCCTGCCTTGAGACCCGACCCTGGGTGTTGTGGAGGCTTCCGGGGGTTGAGGCCTTCTCCCCGATCTGAAGCCGGGGCCTCGATTTTGGCGGCGGCCTGGCCATGAGCTCTGGGCCTGGAAAACACTTGCGAAGGGTTCCCGCGAGCGCCCGGCGGACCCCTCCCTCCTTTGCACATCTCTGTTGGCTACCCCGGACCCATTGGTGCCCCCAGACGGCGGGGACCCTCCTGGAGAGCTCCAGGATAACGCTGACACACTCTGCAGCTCCCTGTGTGGCACACTAGTGGCGGCCATCTTGCAGGGCCCATCTCCCTTAATACCTGCAGATAGTGATTCCCCCTGTTACAGCCCTCCGTAGCCCACATCATACTCCATCTGGGGGCCGTTGCCGCTACTAACCACAGACCCCCCTTCCCCCTGCTGTCTGGCCCTGGTGCTGCCCCGGTCACTGGCTGGTCCGTGCCCGGGGCTCATCTCCGCGGCCCCTAAACGGGGGTGGTCCTCCCACCCTGTAAGACATCTGCCTGTCTGGCTCCTCTCTGAGACCACGTGGGCCCCCCTTTCTCCCGGGACTCCCCGGACCTGCCCCGCCTGCCGTGCTCGGCTGGCCACACCATGACGCCTCCATAGGGCCTTCGCCTTACCTTCCCTGGTCCTGAGCCTCACTGCTGGAGCGCCATCTCTACTTCCCACCCTGCTGTCCACCCCCTTTTTCATATGTTTACGATGCCCAGGGGTGGCAAAAAGTCACAGGGGTCCGACCTCTCACCATTCCTTACCAAAAAAAGCACCCCGGCCAAGACCAGGCCTGATGCTCCTGAACCCCCTCATGGTCCCTCCGACTCGGAGGCCGAAGACGACGATCTCACGCCCCTCACCCGCAGGGACTTTCTCTCCCTCCTTAAGGAGATGCGGGATGTTAAAACCTCAGTCCAGGCTCTCCACTCCCTGAAATCCGATATTGCCGACATCGGCTCCAGAACCGATCAACTTGAACGACGAGTGGAGGAGGTGGTGTCGTTCCAGCAAACGGTCGAGACCGACTTCCATCAACTCCGCCAAGATGTTGCCCACTTGCGGGAGGAGCATGAGGACCAGGACAATAGGGCGATGAGAAACAACCTGAGGATTCGGGGAGTCCCTGAGGAGGTTGAGGCAGCCCACCTTGACCTTTACCTCAAGCGCCTCTTTGCCCACCTGTCACCTGACACCCCTGAAGAACATCTTCTCCTGGATCGAGCGCATGGAGCCCTGCGACCTCGCTCTCAAGACTCCTCCCAGCCCAGGGACGTCATCCTCCTACTGCACTACTTCACTGCGAAGGAGGCTGTTATGAGAGAGGCCCGGCGGCTGGGATCTGTGACTTTCCAGAATACCCCCCTGCAGATTTTCCAAGACTTATCCCCGCTCACTCTGGCCAAACGTAGAGACTCCAAACCCGTTACTTCCTTGCTCTCCCGTCATAATGTTAAATACCGCTGAGGGTTCCCTTTTCGTATCCTGGTTTGGCACCAAGGAAAGCTCCTCACGCCAGGGATCTATCCGAGGCTCAAACGCTGCTTTCCAAGCTGGGCATCCACGCCGCCGAACAGGATATCCATACTCAACGCCTGCCGCCACGGATACAGCGGGACCCGCTTCAGCCCCCTCGATCTGAGTGGTTTACGGTCCCGGCCTCTGCGGCTTCCCAGGCTCCACCTCCAGTTCCCTGATGGACTTTCAGTTCTCTAATTCAATGTCTTCTCTACTTAATTAGGTTGACCCTTCCTGGTCGCATTCCCCTACCCGGGGAGCTGTTCCACTTTAGACCTCCCGTATCCTGATTTCCCGGCCCCCTAGTTACCTTGCGACTGTTCTGTTGTTACCTCCTGTTAAAATGTTATGCTGTTGACATGTTAACATGCTGAAACCTGACTTTTTGTTTTCTATCTACCCCCTCCCCCTCCCTTCCTTTCTGGAGCTGGCGCTCCATCTGTCCTTTGTTCCTGTCTTCTCTCCAGCTTTTTCCCTCAGGTCCTCCCAGGGGGGAGGTTTGCCTCCTACCTTTCGCTAAGTGGTTTGTGATCTGTTGTCTGGACCCCATGCCGCGCCCCCTTAGGGCTTTGAGCCCTCTTGCTGACCTAGGTGCCCTTCCGACACCTAGTATCCCTTTCCCCTGTCAGCACCATCGGTCCTGGCCCCTACTGCCGGACGACCAACCACCCTCCCTCCCCTCCCGGTTTCCTTTCCTTCCTCCTTCCATTCTGACCACACTGTCTCTCGTTTTATATCCATCTTCTCTATCTCTCTTCCTCTTTCCTCTACTTTCAGTGCTCTCCGCTCTTTCTATTTTGCCTACCTCTTTGTTGCTTGCCCATGGGTCTCCGGGTACTATCTTTTAATGTGAAGGGCTTGAATAGCCCCCAAAAGAGAGGTAAGCTCTTTGCCTCCCTTAAACTCCATAAAGGTGACCTGGTCTTCCTACAGGAGACCCACTTCCTACATAACTCCCATCCTACGCTGCAATGTAAACCATACCCGGATTCTTTCCATGCCTGCGACCATTCGGCCAAGAAACGGGGGGTTGTGATTTTATTTGCCCGCCACCTCACCTTTGAGCTTATAGACTCGTATGCCGACAAGGATGGCCGGTTTCTTGTCTTGGTGGGGAAACTTAATAACAACCTCTGTACCCTAGCCAACGTTTATGCCCCTAACCAACGACAGGAACGATTCTTTACAAAGCTAGATAACCTCCTTACCTGAGTCCGGCAAGGCAACCTCATACTTGCTGGGGACTTTAACTCCGTTTTAAATCCACAGATAGACCGCTCTCCCTCTCCCCCTACTGCTTCCCCGTCGGACTCCCTCCGCTCCAGATCCCTCCTCCGTCTCATGCGATACCAGCTTCTCTATGACTCCTGGAGGATAAAAGACTCCTCTGCTCGTGACTATACCTTTTACTCTGCTCCTCATAATTCCTACTCCCGCATTGATATGGTCCTGCTCAGCCACGATCTCGCCTTAAATCTCCACGATGCCCATATTCATCCACTGATCTGGTCCGATCATGCCCCTATCTCCTGCGATCTCTCAGGCCTGGTCTCACGCCCTCGTCCCATGACATGGCGCCTTAACGACTCCCTCCTCCACAACCCGGAGATACGTTCCCATCTTCGGGACACGATCTCCGACTATTTTACCCTGAACGATACCCCTGATATTTCTAGGTCCACTCTCTGGTTGGCACACAAGGCAGTTCTTCGTGGTCACGTTATCAGCATAGCCTCAAAAACCAAAAAACAATCCCTCACCCAGTTTAACAAATTCTCTATTAAACTCCACTCACTTGAGACCCAGCATAAGGCGTCCTCCGACCAGGCTGTCTTGTCCGAACTTCGTACTGTTAAGACGGAACTTGATCTCCTTCTCTCTGGACGGGTGGCCAAACGTCTTAAGTGGCTTCGCCAGTCTTTTTACGAGAAGGGAGACAAGGCGGACAAGATCCTAGCGGCACGACTCCGTTCCACGAGAGCCAAAACTAATATTGTCTCTATCAGAAACTCTCTCAATCAACTTGTCCAAGACCCCACCGCCATTAGAGCTGCCTTCCAATCCTATTACGCTGACCTGTACAACCTCCCACCCCCCTCACCTGGTTTCTCCCCTCTGCCCCACTCCGACCTAGGGCAATATTTACTAATATTCGTGTTTGAGTCAGTTTGTGTAGTGTTTAAACTCGTTTTGTATCGGGTGCATTTTCATGCAACTTTTTGAATCCATGTACGCAAAGTTACAAAGCAGTCGACTTTATGGTTTTCGTGTTTTCCGATGTCGATGCCAGTCGGGTTTTTTTGCCACATTTACGACCGTCATTGTCGTTTGCGTACGTGTTTTTGTTGGTTTTGGTGTTTTTTTCACGAAGTTAAACGCGGCAGTGTTTTTTTTTCCCGCGGCCGCATTTTCAGTTTCGATTTTCATCCCCGTTCGTGATTGGTTGTGTTTCAGATGGTAGGAGTGTCTGTGCGCAACCATATAAATACGCCCCAAACCGTCCGCACCTCGTGGGTTTAGTTAGTGGTGAGGAGGAGGGAGGTTGTGCTGTGAAGGTAGGTGATTTTGTGGTTTGAAGAGGAGTGTTGGTAGCGATTTCTGAGTGTGGTATTGTGTTTGAAAGTCGTCTTGTCATTCTTGTTGTCTTGTATTTTGTGGTTTTGTCTCATTTTTAGTCCAAGTTATTTTTCTTTATAGTCCCTTGTCAGTGTTTGTGTGTGTGTGTGTGTGTGTGTGTGTGTGTGTGTGTGTGTGTGTGTGTGTGTGTGTGAGAGTTGTGTAGTGGTAGTGGAGGAGTGTGTTGTTTGTCTTTTTTTCCCCTGTGTTAACTGTTTAGACACACAATTATGTGTGACTCAGAGGTGGAGGGTGTGAGCGAGGGGGAGGAGGTTGGTCAGGTGGAGGAGGTGAGTGTTAGTGAGGTGGAGGAGGTGGGTGAGGTTGCTGCAGCAGCCTCAAGTGATAGTGACAGTCAGAGTGCTCCGCAGCCACGCACCACTACTAAGACTGGGCGGAATGTTACGTTTTGTTTTGCTGAAAATGTGGCATTGGTGCGTGAGCTGATAAAGTATCAGAGGCAGCTATTTGGCCCTGATTCCGCAGGGATCCTTACCAAAAAAAAGCACACCGGAGGAAGACGGTGTTGTGGTCGAAAGTTGTTGCTGCTGTCAATAGTGAGGGGGTGGTCAAGCGGACGGAGGACACATGCCGCAAACGGTACTATGACATAAAGCGACGTGTCAAGTCCAAAATGTCCAAGGAGGCCAAGTCGGCTCGGCAAACCGGTGGTGGGCAGCCCTATATTGCAAGATATCTGGAGTATGAGGAGCCCATGCGGAGTGTAATACCTCCTGAAGTTGTCTCTACAACCCATGTCCGGGATTCAGATAGGCCAAGGAAGAATGGTGAGCATGTTTTTTTTGTTTTTTAAAACATTTTATACGTTTTATTTTGTAATCTGTGTCATGTGACGTTGCATATTACTCCCATCTTCAAGTGTGTGTCTGCAAATACATTGTTTTGGGTCATGTGTTAGCTAAAAGCCAATGTAACATCTTACTTTATTGTATGTCATGTGTTTTTCAGACAGATATTTAGCATGTGTAGTTTGGACTTGGTGTGTCTCTGATTTGTCCTGCAATAATGTTTTCCTTTTGGGCGTTTTTTACGTTAAAAATTATGACTATGTTTTATATATAAGTGATCCATGTTTTTTTTCATTAAAATAAGTCATTGTCATGTTAGAGGCTGGAGTACTGGAAAGTGGTTTGTAAACCACTTACATGTGTAATGTCATCTTTAGAGAATGTTATGTTTTTTTAAAACATTTTAAATTTAATTTATTTTTGCTTGTATTTGTACCAGGATACCATACTGCATTTTTTTTAATCTTAAATTTTGCAGGTTTTTTTTTGTGGACATATAGTGGTAATGTGTATTTGGAGTGCCACATCACAGAGCAAATTAGATATTGCATTTGTATTATTTTTCTAAAAAAACCAAAATTAATTTGTGTTTTTTTTATAAATAAAAAACCATTCCTTTAACTTGTGGCCTATGTCAGTGTCCTGTACATGTTTGCCTGTCTTGATGTTGCCATAGTGCATATGTTTTTTTTTTTTTTGTATTTCTGGTCCTTATGTTTTTTTGAATTAAAAACCAAGCATTTCTAAAGGTAAAAATGTTTATAAGCATAATGGGTGGATGTATACACAATAGCATGATTTATGAATATATCTCATTTTATAGAAAAAAGAGATTCTCATGGGAGCTAAACCACCTCAGATGTCACAAAACGATGTATTTATTTTTAAAATTTAAACAGTAAAAACTGTAGCATTATATAAAAACATCAATAAAACATGCAAATGGCTTTGTACCATAAATGAACAATACAGACTAATAGTTATCTGACGAATTTTGTATTGGTAATATCCACAATTGGATCGAATATCAATTCTTCCAATAAAGCGTTCAGATGTATGTTCAAATTCATAAATGCGTGAATACCCAACGCGTTTCGTCCATACAGGACTTCATCAGGGGTCGTAATCTGAGTGGTTGTTTGAAAGAGGAAAATAAACTATGATAATTACATTTATCATGATCTTACTAGATTTGAATTATCTACTTACATACCAATATGGTCAAAGTTTGTAAGATTCAAAATCCCATCCAGCTTTTGCCGTGGGCGTGTACAATATTCTCAAAGATAGAAGATCTAAAAATGTCACCATCAGAATTGATATTAGATTAGAGTGACCATAACATATACAACAGGAATTAGAAACAAAATCAATGAAGGAGGAACAAATCATAGTCAGGTGATGGAGGAATAGATGTAATAAACTCTCTACCAATGGCCATAATAATCACTTAATTGATCACCGTTGGGTGCAACAATATATTGCATTATTATCCAATACAGAGATAATGGTGGATAAGTATATTCCATTATATCATAGGTAATCAAACAGAACTACTCACATTCCAATATTCGTGTCTATCATATAAAGTTCATCAATGTATATAAAAATAACAATTGCTGTGACAGTGACCTATAGATTGGAGATATTAAACAAAACATATATACACTGAAAATGACCACTCTTTAACAGCATTAATCATAAACAGCAAATTCTCACTTACATTACATATATTAAAGTTTAACCATATGCAATATTTATTTTACAAATGGGATAAACCCAAATAGTTCTTATATATACAGTACAATTGCACTATTTATAAGGGACCATGTTGAACTCAATAGCTGATCAAAAATTATATTTTTGTATATACCCTAACATATGGTTATTATTAATCCCAAATTATGTCATACCCCATTCTCCAATATTTATGTTATATCAACTTCCAATGTTGGGTAATGACCACTTAAACAGCCTTTATAAGTCAGGACAACGCCTAACATGCCTTATTGCAAAATCAAGCTCTAATCAAGATCTAATACTTATTTCTCAATGTACTGCAGAGTATTATATATTATAAATCCTGGATAGTTAAATTACATTCATAATTATTAAAATTTAGTTTGATTTATAGAAAACGCTGCCATATCTAATTGATAGTAAGAAATCCAACACTACAGCTGTATTTTTTTCAATTTATAAATAATAAGGGAACGTCTTAAGCTCACCTTTTGGATGTAAATTGGCAAATCCAATTCTGAATGAGTATACTATAGCAGACTCAAACTGAGTCAATATCCTGGAAAAGAAATTAATTTATAAATATGGGTTCTTTTTCCAATGATACCAAGGTGTCTATTAGTGATGGTACTTACCCTAGTGCTCTCTCAGGATTCTCATTCACAGCTATAACTCTGGGTGGGGACGGGGGCTAATATTTATACCTCCTATCATATGACCTCATTTCCTGTTGGGTGATTAACTATTTTTACTTATTTTTAATGCTCCCATCTAGTGTCTAGTCAGTCAGCAGCAATCATAATGTCAACTAATAGAACTTCTACCTTATGAATTTCAAAACAAGTGAAAATCTATTGGTATATTTTTACACTAATAGTACTGAACGCTTTTGCGTTCCATCGTCGCTGGCGGCGTGCGTTCCACGACCGCTACTTCCGGTTCTGGCGTGCGTTCCACAGATGCTACTTCCGGTTCCGGCGTGCGTTCCACACACGCTACTTCCGGTTTCGGCATGCATTCCAGCTGCTGTTGCTTCCGATATTGATTGTGATGTCATAAATAATTGCTTTGCGGCGCCCATCGTGTCTATAATAAACTGCTTTCTTATCCTATTTAGCTAATGTTACATGTAGTCCATTTTATTAAATAGTGATCTGTTATATTTAACATATTTGATCAAAAATGCTTAAGAGTGTTTATTCTATTAATTAATCCTATTAAGTTGGAATTAATTTATTATATAAAAGGACCAATAAATTACTAGAGTCCTCCTTTAGTATATTAAATTCTACTTAAACATATAGACTATTTTTCATTATTATATTAATCATTCAGTGATACTAAATATTTAACAATTAATTAAGTGTTGAGTGCTATTAAATTGTGTTGTTAGGTTTCTATAAATCCTTATAATATTTTTATATTTTTATAATAACCTAGCCTCAATAATCAATATTTATATGTGCTCTGTGATTCCATCTGGCTTAGACAGACTATACACACTTAGCTGATTGACTATGTAACCAAAAAAGCAGTTTAGATCAACATGATCCCCCATTTACAATTATTACCTATTGACAACACAAAATATCAATATGTCCCACTTTTATCACCAGCTTGTAATACAACATCATATCATAAAATTACCACAATTAAGTGGTTATAATATAGGATTGGACAACTATGGTACAATTGTCAATTACATGGGAAGTGTTACATCGGAAACATTTAGATTTTATTATGTTAGGGCCCTTGTGAGCCCTATTAATTATTAAGCAGGGAGATTGGAAGATGATCCATTCGGATTTTAAAGGAAGGAAACTATATCTACATCTTCATTAAGGCCATTAGGGGCCAAAGTATTGAGTGTATATATCCAATATGTTTCACGTTTGGATAATCTCAAATCCCTACTTCCACCTCTTGGATCTGCTGGTATATGTTCTAAAACCGTAAATGAAAAATTATCCCTCGTCACTGTAGCATTATGCTTCTCAGCATAATGCCTTGAGAGACTATGAGAAAGGAACCTGTTTTTAACATTTTTCATATGCTCCTGAATTCTTATCTTAGTTAGTCTTTTCGTCTTCCCTACGTATGTTAAACCACAATCACAAGTAATCTTGTACACAACATACTCTGTGTTGCAGTTGACCAAGTGCTTCAGTCTGTAACATCCCCCTGACTCAAATTTCATGCTGAAAGATTTACGGTCCATAAATTTGCAACATATACATCTAGAGCATGGGAAGCATCCTTTAGTGGGTATAATATCATTACTTTCCTTTTTAATACAAGAGTGTGAACTTGACAGCCTACTCGGTGCCACTATGCTTTTTAGATTCGTTGCTCTCTTAAATACCAGGTTTGGTTTTTTAGGGAGGGAAGGGCCTAAAACCGGGTCTTTTAAAAGTATACCCCAATGTCGATTTATAACCTTTTTGATGGCTACATTTTCTTGATTAAATTGTGTGATAAAAGGTCTACAAAATCTTTGATCAATTTTAGCTTTGTTTTTGGGACATAGCATTAAATCCCTTTTTTGCAGAGATGCTTTAGACTTTGCTGCTTCAATGGTGTCCCGATTATAGCCTCTTTCCACAAATCTATTACCTATTAGAGTTGCCTGTTCCCAGTAGTCCTCTATACTCATACAATTACGTCTTATTCGTAAGAATTGCGCATATGGCACATTGTTCTTCCAAGCTGGGTAGTGGCAGCTAGTTTGGGGAATGTAGCTGTTGGCGTCAACTTCCTTAAAGAAAGTTTTCGTTATTATCTTTTCGCCTGCTACCCCTGTTAGAGTTAGATCCAAAAAATCAATACTTATTGGATTGTTTTGATAAGTAAATTTCAAATTAAAACCATTGGACTGTATAAATGTCATAAATCCGTTAATGCTGTTTCCATCCCCTTTCCAAATGAAAAGGAGATCGTCAATATATCTTTGGTAGAATATTATATTGGCTTCAAATTCGGAATCATATACATAGATGTCCTCCCATGCTTTCATGAACAAGTTGGCATACGATGGGGCAAATTTAGTCCCCATCGCTGTGCCCTGTTGTTGCAAAAAAAACTTGTTCTCAAACTCAAAAAAATTGTGATTCAAAATAAACGTTATGCTATCCAATAGAAACCGTACCTCATTTTGGGATAAACTTGGATCATTCGACAGAATCAACCCTATAGCCTCTACACCTTTACAATGAGGTATAGACGAATACAATGCTTGTACATCTATAGTCAACCAATGATAATCTTTAGACCACTCTACAGTCTCCAACTTTTGCAATACGCTGGTAGAATCCCTGAGATATGATTTCATTTTCATTACGTAGGGCTGCAGTCTCAGATCTAAATAATGGGACAAATTCGCCGTCAGGGAATTTATTCCTGCCACTATGGGCCTTCCTGGTGGTGCGGTCTTACTCTTATGTATTTTTGGAATATGATAAAAGTTTGGGACTATCGGGTGTTTAACATACATATAGTCAAACTCTTCCTTGCATATCAGACTGTCTTTGAGGGCTTTTAAAAGTAAAACGAATAACTCCTCCTGGTATACTACAGTGGGGTTGTTTGGCAATTCAATATACGTCTGCCCATCTAATAGTATCTTGGATGCCTCATTTAGGTACGCTGTTTTGGTTTGTAAAACAACTGTTCACCCTTATCCGCCCCTTTGATGACCAAATCAGTATCATTTTTTCAGGGATTTCAATGCTCCCTTTTCCTGTGGATTAAGGTTGGTCCCATATTTGTTACTTTTAAGTCTTATTTTCCTGAAATCTTCCCTAACTGATTCATAAAAGATGTCTAGATTGCTACCCCTGGACTCTACAGGATAATATTTTGATGGTAACTTAACCAATGGGGCTTTTTCATTCGTACTGGAACTTGATTGGGGATTCTTAAGGAAATGTCTCTGTATCGTTAATTTACGAACGTATTTGTTGAGATCAACAAATAGGTTGAATTTGTCAACATGTGAATCTGGTGCGAATTTCAATCCCTTATCTAATAGGGAGCGTTCCGCTGATGATAATTGTCTCTCTGTGATGTTGACAATCCCAGACGAGGTTTCTCCTGATTGAACAGGGCTCTCCTCTTTTTGGGGCTTTTTTCGGCCCCCTCTACACCCTCGTCTCCTCCAGTATGGCCTCTCTTTATGCCCTGTGGTGAGTCTAGTCTGATATGCAACTCCTCTCTTTGTTGCTGTATACGGGGAAATCTGTAGCCCCGCCTTTCTTCTAAAAAATGTCCCCTTTGATTTCTATCAGGGGTAGGTGATCTATCTGTATTGTATCTATTCCTATAAGAGGAATTGTAATACTCCTTGGGTGGCATAAAGTTATTCCTTTGGTAACCCTGATGAGACGGGAATTTTTTCTTATATCCTCTCTGTTCGTAACCCCGATTTGGATGAGGAGATCTATAAGATCCCCTGGATCTAAACATGCCATTATGGCCACCTTGATTATCTCTATAGTTCTTATAAACTTCCTGTTGTGGCCTTTCCCATCGGGGATATCTCTTTATTTGCATTTGATTCCTTTCATCTAGTCTCTCCTCTTTAATTGGTAAATGATGTATTTGACCAGAAATATAATCGTTTTTGTCCCTAATAAATTTCTTTTGTTTACGTGATATAATTTCTTCTTCCATAGTGTCCAATTTATAATGTAGATCCAACACGTCCCGTTTAAACTCCTCACTATCCTCAAATTTAGTGGCTTGTGACTCTACTCTTTTTATCTCCTCCTCTAACCGACTTAACTCCTTCTTATGTGTTTTTCAGACAGATATTTAGCATGTGTAGTTTGGACTTGGTGTGTCTCTGATTTGTCCTGCAATAATGTTTTCCTTTTGGGCGTTTTTTACGTTAAAAATTATGACTATGTTTTATATATAAGTGATCCATGTTAGAGGCTGGAGTACTGGAAAGTGTCATGTTAGAGGCTGGAGTACTGGAAAGTGGTTTGTAAACCACTTACATGTGTAATGTCATCTTTAGAGAATGTTATGTTTTTTTAAAACATTTTAAATTTAATTTATTTTTGCTTGTATTTGTACCGTGATACCATACTGCATTTTTTTAAATCTTAAATTTTGCAGGTTTTTTTTTGTGGACATATAGGGGTATATGCAATAGCGGGCGAATTGGCAAAATAGGCGAATTCCGGGCCGTTTTCGCCTCCAAAAATCAATTCGCCTATGCAGTGCAGTCATTTTTCGCAAAAAAACGGCCCGTCAAAATTCGCCTTTTCTCAATTCGCCTTTTTCCGAATTCGCCTTTTCTGCAATGGTACAGATGCTGCAATTCGCCTCCAGCATATTCAATTCAAGTTTGGAAATTCGCCTGCAGTGCTTTTAGACAGCAAATTCGCGATTTTCACTCCGCCACACTTTGGAGGGTGAAAACAAATAAAAAATTTTTAAACATGTTTTTTTTTGTGTTTTTTTTTTTAGGAATAGCAGATCTATTTATATTAGAAGGGATTAGGTTTTTTTTTTTTTTGGGGGGGAGGCACAAATATTATTTATATATTTTTAAAAATAATATTTTTATTTTTTTATTTTTTTTATTGCTGGAACGGTAAAATCCGGGGAAAAAATGGCGTGGGGTCCCCCCTCCAAAGCATAACCAGCCTCGGGCTCATTGAGCTGGTCCTGGTTCTAAAAATGCGGGGAAAAAATTGACAGGGGATCCCCCGTATTTTTAAAACCAGCACCGGGCTCTGCGCCTGATGCTGGTGCCAAAAATACGGGGGACAAAACGAGTAGGGGTCCCCCGTATTTTTAACACCAGCATCGGGCTCCACTAGCTGGACAGATAATGCCACAGCCGGGGGTCACTTTTATACAGTGCCCTGCGGCCGTGGCATCAAATATCCAACTAGTCACCCCTGGCCGGGGAACCCTGGGGGAATGGGGACCCCTTCAATCAAGGGGTCCCCCCCCCCCAGCCACCCAAGGGCCAGGGGTGAAGCCCGAGGCTGTCCCCCCCCATCCAATGGGCTGCGGATGGGGGGGCTGATAGCCTTTGTGTTCAAAAAAAAAGATATTGTTTTTTCCATTAGTACTACAAGTCCCAGCAAGCCTCCCCTGCAAGCTGGTACTTGGAGAACCACAAGTACCAGCATGCGGGAGAAAAACGGGCCCGCTGGTACCTGTAGTTCTAATGGAAAAAAAATACCCAAATAAAAACAGGACACAGACACCGTCGACAGTAAAACTTTATTACACACTGCCGACACACACATACTTACCTATGTTCACACGCCGACATCGGTCCTCTTCTCCATGTAGAATCCCGGGGTACCTGAAAATAAAAGATCAATTATACTCACCTCAACAGGCTCCAGAGATAAATCCACGGACTTGGCAAAAAAAGAAAGCGCATTTACCTGCACCAAAAACGGACTGAAAGGTGTCCCATGCTGACACATGGGACACCTATCCACGATTAAGATCTGTCAGTGACAGTTGTCACTGACAGGTCTCTAAGCCAATCAGGAAGCGCAACTTCGTTGCGCTAACCTGATTGGCTGATCGCTGTGACAGCGCATCGCACAGCTCCCTCCATTATATTCAATGGTGGGAACTTAGCGGCTAGCGGTGAGGTCACCCGCCGGTCAGCGGTGACCGGCGGGTGACCCCACCGCTAGCCGCTAAGTTCCCACCATTGAAAGTAATGGAGGGAGCTGTGCGAGGCGCTGTCAGAGTACAGACGGCGTCCAGCCAATCAGATGAGCGCCACGGCAGTAGCGCTTCCTGATTGGCTGAAGGGACATCAGTGACAGGAGTCACGTGATGTCCCGGCATTCGGGGAGAGGGGTCCCATGTGTCAGCATGGGACCCCTTTCGGTCCGCAGGTCCGGTTGTTCGTTTTCTTTTTTTGCCAAGTCCGTGGATTTATCTCTGGAGCCTGTTGAGGTGAGTATAATTGATCTTTTATTTTCAGGTACCCCGGGATTCTACATGGAGAAGAGGACCGATGTCGGCGTGTGAACATAGGTAAGTATGTGTGTGTCGGCAGTGTGTAATAAAGTTTTACTGTCGACGGTGTCTGTGTCCTGTTTTTATTTGGGTATTTTTTTTCCATTAGAACTACAGGTACCAGCGGGCCCGTTTTTCTCCCGCATGCTGGTACTTGTGGTTCTCCAAGTACCAGCTTGCGGGGGAGGCTTGCTGGGACTTGTAGTACTAATGGAAAAAACAATATCTTTTTTTTTAACACAAAGGCTATCAGCCCTCCCATCCGCAGCCCATTGGATGGGGGGGGACAGCCTCGGGCTTCACCCCTGGCCCTTGGGTGGCTGGGGGGGGGGGGACCCCTTGATTGAAGGGGTCCCCACTCCCCCAGGGTACCCCGGCCAGGGGTGACTAGTTGGATATTTGATGCCACGGCCGCAGGGCACGACATAAAAGTGACCCCCGGCTGTGGCATTATCTGTCCAGCTAGTGGAGCCCGATGCTGGTGTTAAAAATACGGGGGACCCCTACTCGTTTTGTCCCCCGTATTTTTGGCACCAGCATCAGGCGCAGAGCCCGGTGCTGGTTTTAAAAATACGGGGGATCCCTGCCCGATTTTTCCCCTGCATTTTTAGAACCAGGACCAGCTCGATGAGCCCGAGGCTGGTTATGCTTTGGAGGGGGGACCCCACGCCATTTTTTTTTCGGGTTTTTCCCCGTTTTTTCCCGTTTTTTAAAATCGCGGTAAAATCCGCAAAATCGGCCGATTTTCGCCCGCGACTCTGGCGAATCCGTTTTTCATTGCATATGGTGAATTCCGGAAGCCACCTTCCGGAATTCACCTGGCGAATTTGGTCGAATTGAAAAAACGGCGATAATTGCCGCGATTTCGCCCGCTATTGCATATACCCCATAGTGGTAATGTGTATTTGGAGTGCCACATCACAGAGCAAATTAGATATTGCATTTGTATTATTTTTCTAAAAAAAACAAAATTAATTTGTGTTTTTTTTATAAATAAAAAACCATTCCTTTAACTTGTGGCCTATGTCAGTGTCCTGTACATGTTTGCCTGTCTTGATGTTGCCATAGTGCATATGTTTTTTTTTTTTTTTGTATTTCTGGTCCTTATGTTTTTTTGAATTAAAAACCAAGCATTTCTAAAGGTAAAAATGTTTATAAGCATAATGGGTGGATGTATACACAATAGCATGATTTATGAATATATCTCATTTTATGCAGTGTCTGAAAAAAGCAGTACTACTCGTCAGCCAGTAAATCCTAACACATCTGATGATGATGACACTGCGGAAGCAGGTGAAGTGTCCATTGTAGTATAGGGTATGCTTGTAAAGGAATGGCCATAACAAAATTGCACTTTCATTAAAAGGTCCATCAAAAGAAGTATGGAGCAGCAGAAGTGGCTCTTCTGTTAGATATCACCACAAGAAACCTGTGGCCGAAAAGAAAGCAAGGTCGTCTGTCCCGCCACAAACACAGCAGGCTACCCCGCCACGAAGATTATCGTCTGTATGTTCTGTCCCCCCACTCCAAATTTTGGACACACCTCCAAGACGCCATCCATACTCCCCTCATCTTGATTGTGAGTATCAAACTGAAAAAAAAGTGTAAAATGTCAGAACATAATCATAATCAGTCATAACCGCATTAAGTCCAAACACATCCAAAACAAAAATACTTACCGCAGTAAGTAAAAGCTGAAATGGAATCCAAACTAAATGGCCTTGTCCACATCCAGTAAAGATATGTATGTCCACTTGAGTCATACAGTATGACATTGGGTATTAGATGCTGCAACAAAAAAGCATGTTGGTTTGTTTGTAAAAAGTTAGTTTGTTTGTCCAAAAATCTCGTGTGCTTAAGGTAACTTTGCAAAATAGCAAAAAAAACAATACTATGTTTGTTTGTTTGAACAAAGCTATACGGTAACACATTATGTATAACAATGTTTCTTTTATGCTGGAGTATGTGTGAGCTACAATAAAACTAAAGTGTTTGCTTTCACAATTAAGTAACCAGACACATTTGCCACAAACAGGCTTATGTATGTATTTAAGCTATGAGTGATGATGTTGCTAGGCAGAATAGTTTAAAGCAACAGTGAAACCACCCTCACTAACCTGAATGAAACACTCAGATGCATGCACCAACAGCAAACAACCAGCAGTTCTGGTACGACTACTCCAAATATCACGCCAGTCTCATCACCACCAAGACGGTCCACCAGAGCACGCCAACATGACAGTGCTAAAGGCAAAGGGCAGGACAAGCAGCCACCAAAAAAAAGTTAGACATTTGTGATAAGTAACTCAAAATAGTTAGCAAGTGTTTTTGATGCTTTACAAAATATCACACTTAGCTCCTTGCCCCTTTTTTTAACATCATTATAAGTGCACTAAATTATTTGTAAAAAATAGTACGCACATTTATTCCTTTTCATTTTTTTAGGGTATTGGAGGAGGAAAATGTTGATGGAGCCACACATACATGTTAGCAGGAAGTAAACTGACCACTTGATTTTTTTCTAATCATTACTCTTTCTAGATTCCAATCTTTCTCTTTGCCTGCAGATACAATAATTGCCAGCCAGGCAGAATGTCTTTAGCAGGAAGTAAACTGACCACTTGATTTTTTTCTAATCATTACTCTTTCTAGATTCCAATCATTCTCTTTGCCTGCAGATACAATAATTGCCAGCCAGGCAGAATGTCTTTAGCAGGAAGTAAACTGACCACTTGATTTTTTTCTAATCATTACTCTTTCTAGATTCCAATCATTCTCTTTGCCTGCAGACAATCCGTTTACAATGTTAGTGATACATATCTTAGCTATCTTATCTATACAACATTACAAGATGAACACAATTGAGTGGCGTAAAAAGCTTGTAATATGTTGCCTTTGTTTTGTTTGAAAAACATTGTCCAAATGAATGTCAGTATTGTTGGGACAGGTTTGTGTGTGCTAAAAATTATTAAGGAAGTTTTTACACATGATGCTGAAACAAACAAATATGTACTTTTAACCAAAAAAAAAAAAACTGTTTATAATAATGTATATGTGTGGCAAACTGTGTATTTACTTACACATCATCAAGTTTACAGCATCAAACATTAGGAAATAAATTGTTCCGGATTACAGTAAGTTTGTGAGTCTTAAATATGATGGTGCATCACACATAGGGACACATGTATTCCTCAAGGCAAACATATTATATGTTGAGGAGTGTTTTTTGGGAACACAGGTTCTCAAACTCGGCCATCAGGAACCCACACAGTGCATGTTTTGCAGGTCTACTCACAGAATCACAAGTGACATAATTAGCTCCACCTGTGAACCTTTTTACATATGTCTGTGAGTAATTCATACACCTGTGCTTCTACTGGGTTACGAGAAAAACATGCACTGTGTGTGGTCCTGGGGGCCGAGTTTGTGAACCTGTGCATTAGGACATTACACACAATGATAAAGTTAAATACTAAATGGATGATGTGGGCTTGTAAGAAATTAGCACTGCAAGATTTCGAACACTTATCCAGACTTAATGCATGCCACTCATAATCTGTTGTTTTTATATTAAAAAGACACACAATACACATGCAACATTTGTTGATCATATAGCGAGGGTATGTTTGTATGTGTCAAGGAGACAGACACATTCTGAGTAATGTATTTTGACCAAAAAAAAAGCTTACCTTAGAAATAGCGATTGATGATCTGTTGCCTAACCTGCCTCCCTACATCAGTACTCCAAGTATTACCAGATGTCTCTAATTCCTCTGCTTGCTGGCTGCTTTCTTCCTCCTCCTCCTCAACATGTGGCAGATGTTGTTGCAAACACATGTTATGAAGAAAGCAGCAGCAGAACACAATTTGAGTCACCTTGGAGGGACTATACAACAAAAGGCCACCAGACTTATCCAGACACCGAAACCTAGATTTCAGCACACCAAAACATCTTTCTATCACATTCCGCGTGGACTTATGTGCATTATTGTAATTGTGTTCAGCAGGGGTATCAGGTCGGGACAATGGAGTTAGAAGCCAAGAGAAACAGCCATATCCTCCATCACCTAAAAGACAGATATAGTAACGTGATTCATGTGAAGATACAGCAACGCATAAGTAACACACTGTGGGGCAGATGTATTAACCTGTAGAAGGCATAAGGAAGTGAAAAACCAGTGATATGTGCAAGGTAATAAAGGCAGCAGACAATCTGATCCTAAATGTTAATTTACATATTGGAGCAGATTGGCTGGTGCCTTTATCACCTTGCACAGATCACTGGTTTCTCACTTCCTTATGCCTTCTACAGGTTAATACATCTGCACCTGTATTTGGACAAAGTATACGCAGGCCTACACATATCAAATTACATACCCAGCAGCCAGCCATCTGGCATTTGTCCGTCCTCAAACTTATCAAAGAGGGATGACTGACTGAGGATGAAGGAGTCATGGCAGCCCCCAGGGTAACTAGCAACAACACTCATTATTTTGAGATTTGCATCACAAACCACCTGCACATTTGTGGAGTGTTCAAAATGGCGGTTTGTATATATGTGCTGCCTGCCCCTAGGTGGTCTCAGCTGAATGTGTGTGCAATCTATGGCTCCAAGCACATTGGGCATGCCAGCCAGCTCATAGAAATCTACCCTGACGGCATGCCACTGAGACTCCTGGGTAGGGAAGCAGATTGAGGCCTCGATGTGGGGCTGCAAAACAGCCAAAACCTGTGTGTATATTTTAAAGAACAATAAACATGAGATTTTAGGACAGAACTGGCCACCGAGAAATTAAAACAAACACAAAACAGAAGAGGTAGTTAGGTATACATCACCTGTGTTAAGATTCTGGAAAATGAGGGCTGTGAGATTCCTATGACATCCCCAGACACAGCCTGAAAGCTGCCAGTAGCCAGAAAGTGTAACACAGCCAGGAGTTTGTGCAGGCCTGAGACAGGGTGAGAGCGTGCTGTCTCAGGGTCTAGGCCCAGTTTGACAAGGTCATGCAGACGGAAAATGTTGTTACGATTTAGACGGAACATCTGTATGACCTTATCATCGGACAATGCGTTCAAGTTTAAACGCCCCCTAAAAAAACTAGGCCTGCGCAGCCTCCGCGGAACCTGTACAACCTGCTGACCATGTTCAGTTTCTTGGCCCTGGGTACTTACAGGCTGATGTCTGAGTCTGAGGAATCCCACAGCACACAAAAGATCACTGGCCCACAGTCCTGCTGCCATTTCTGAGTGTAGGTGTATTGAAATGGGCCTAACATCCTTTTATAGGCATCCTAATTCAGGTGTGAGTGATTTTTTATTTGCAACACATGTAAACACGACTGAAAAAAGCAGGTCTATTTTTTTGCCGCTTTTTTTAACGAATCGCAAAAAAATACGACCGCATTTGAGCCCTCAGAGACTAACACCCAAATACGAATGAATAGTGAATTCCCGTATTCTATGAAATAACAACCGCGTTTGACCGATGGTCTCTTCATTCGTATTTCGGGACGTTGTCATTCCAACCATTACGAATAGACCAGACACTGCCGAGATTGGTGCTTAGTGAATTCCCGGATTGGGACTTAGAAAAAAAACACAAATCGACCAAACTCGGATTTTTAGTAAATACTGGCCCTAGTCTCTCACTTTCTTTCTGCTTCTAACTTGCCTAGATTGCCCCAGGACGCCATGGACCATTTTAACAGTGAGATTTCGGTGGAAGAAATCGCTCAGACTATACTCATGCAAAAAATTGGTAAATCCCCGGGCCCGGATGGGTTCACAGCTCTTTACTACAAAAAATTCTCTGATCTTCTCTCCCCCCACCTTCAGTCCCTGTTCAATAGGATTGTCCATGGCGACCCCTTTCCCCCTGAGATGTTGGAGGCTAGAATTGTGGTGATCCCTAAAGAGGGCAAGGATACCCTTAACTGCGCTAGCTACCGCCCTATATCTCTCTTGAACTTGGACTTGAAAATCTTCGCTAAGATCCTAGCCAACCGCCTTAACCCATACCTCCCCTCTCTTGTCCATTACGACCAGGTGGGGTTTATCCCGGGCCGTCTGGTGAGAGATAACACCAGGCGTGCTATTGATCTTATACACATCTCGAACTCCAGGAGATTCCCCACTATCATGCTCTCCTTAGATGCTGAAAAGGCATTTGACCGGATCTCCTGGGGTTTTCTGAGAGCCGCCCTGGAGGCCTATGGCTTGTCTGGTGGCTTTCTCACTGGTATCCTGGCACTATACTCCGCCCCCTCTGCCACAGTCTTAATCAATGGTGTCCCATCAGCCCCGCTTAGCATTTCAAATGGTACACGTCAGGGTTGCCCCCTCTCACCGCTAATATTTGCCCTCATTATTGAGCCCCTCGCTTCTCAAATTAGAGCTCATCCAGATATACACGGAATACAAGTAGGCCGTATCGACCCTAAAATCTCCCTCTTCGCTGACGACATTCTACTTTCTCTGACCCAACCCCTTATCTCACTCCCAAACTTATTTTCAGTCCTCCATTCTTATAGCCTTATATCAGGGTATAAGCTCAACTACTCCAAGTCCGAGGCTATGCTGCTTCATATCCCTCACCGAGAGGCTGAGTCCCTTCGCGCCAACTTTAATTTTAAATGGCAGCCCACAAAGATTAAATATTTGGGGATTTACCTGACCTCTCGCTATGATTCTCTCTTCCGGGAAAACTTTCCACCCCTCCTCGCCAACACACTCGCTGACCTGACATCCTGGAACAGTCTTTTCATTTCGTGGCTGGGCAGGATCATAGCGGTTAAAATGACCATAGTCCCCAAATGGCTTTATCTTTTCCAGACCCTCCCAGTGGCAGTCCCGGCCTCCTTTCTTCGCACTATCCAACAAGCCCTTGTGCGTTTTATTTGGAACCACAGACCCCCCCGCATCGCCGCCAATACCCTGAAAAGGCCAACCTCCGCGGGAGGTAGGTGCCTTCCTGATATCAAACTTTACTATCTTGCCTCCCACCTATCCCATATTGTCACCTCTTATGCTCCTCCGGGATCTGTATCTTGGCTGGATATTGAGGCAGCCCTCATTAGCCTATCGGACCTGACCCCCTTATGGGGTCTGCCCTCCGCTTCCCGACCCCCAACCTCCAAACTTCTCCCCACTATTAAATTTAACCTTAAAATTTGGGACTCCCTCTCCCTGAAGATGGGTCTCACCACTACCCCCTCGCCCTTGACCCCTATCTGGCAGAATCCTATGTTTCCTCCTGGAATCTCAACTGCGAGATTCGATTTATGGATAATGCTGGGCTTCAAATTCCCGACCAACTTTGCCGATCGGGGCCAATGGCTGTCCCTACCTGACCTCAAACAAAAGGCCCCTTCGTACTCACTTAATCCCTTCCAATTTTTACAAATCCGCCACTTCCTAGGTTCTCTCCCCTCCTCCGCCTTGCTTCGTGTCCTCACCCCCTTTGAAAGTTTATGCATTAATTCTCACCTCTCCAAAGGCTTAATCTCCCAACTCTACTCCCTTTTACTAGATTCTTCCCTTCCCCCGCTCCCGGCCCCACGAGCTCGCATGGGAACGTGATCTTGGGCCCCCACCGGAGAGTGAGGATTGGGAGGACATGAGACTGGGGATTGCTAAATGCTCTATTGCTACTGCTTTTAAGGAAACGGCCTACAAAGTTTACTACCGTTGGTACTACACTCCTGACCGACTTAACAAACTCTTTCCGTCTTCCTCCCCTAATTGCTGGAGGAACTGCGGGGCTAGAGGCACTATGCTGCAAATATGGTGGACCTGCCCGTCCACTGCTTCCTTCTGGAACCTAGTCCACTCCCCTCCTCAATTCGCTTTTGGATTCCCCCGTGCTGAAAGATCCTTGGGTCTTTTTGCTATGTTACCCTCCCCTGATGCTCAATAAATTCTCCAAAAAACTAGCCACACATATCCTGACGGCGGCAAAGTCGCTGATAGCTCTTAACTGGAAGAACCCCTCCCCACCCTCTCTCCCGTCCCTCAAAACTAAAATTTGGCACATTGCCTCAATGGAAAAGATTACATATTATCTCCACGACCGGGGTCACATCTTTGAGCAGGTCTGGGCCCCTTGGCTCGCTGCTGAACGTAGATTGCCATCCCCCCCCTCTTGCTCCTAGCTTTCTCCGCAGACCCATGGGCATTGCCTACTGCTCCTCCTCCATGCCTCCCTCCTCCTCTTCTCTCTCTCTCTCTCTCCTCTTCCTTCCCTTTTTCTAATCTTCTCTCGTCTCTCCCTTGACCCCCCTCTCCCTCTTTCTTCTGATCTTACTATTTCCAGGATATATACTGTACACAGATTATACCGTGGTTCCCCCCCTCCCCCCTGCCCCCTTTCCCTTCTCTTCTCCCCCCCCCCTGAATTTCATACTTGATTGTTACTGTTCTTTCTTTTTTTATTAATCTTGCTGTTTACTTGAAAATTTGTGGTTTTTGCTGGATGTTGGTTCTGATGGCCACCTGTCCCATGTGTCCATGTAATGTTTTCCTATTATGTTTAACCACGTATAAATAAAGAATTTAAAAAAGAAAAAGAAAAGTGGGCGGATAACTTGTCATCTGATATGGATTCCCTGGACAGGGATAGCGTGCTTTTGACACTGGGTCATATCAGGGACGCTGCAGCCTATCTAAAGGAATCTGCGAGGGATATTGGCCTTTTGGGATCAAGGGCCAATGCCATGGCAGTCTCGGCTAGGAGAGCATTGTGGATTCATCAATGGAATGCTGATGCTGACTCTAAAAAGACTATGGAGTCTCTGCTGTTCAACGGCAGTGTCTTGTTTGGTGACCGCCTCACTGACCTGGTCTCTACGGCTACCGCGGGTAAGTCATCGTTCCTACCTTATGTTCCTGCACAACAAAAGAAAATGCCCCACTATCAGATGCAGTCCTTTCGGCCCAATAAATACAAAAAAGGACAAGGGTCTTCCTTCCTTGCTACGAGAGGAAGAGGAAGGGGAAAAAGGTCACAGGCTGTGGCAAGTTCCCAAGAGCAGACGTCCTCCCCGGCTTCTACCAAATCCACTGCATGATGCTGGGGCTCCTCTGCGGGAGTCCGCACCGGTGGGGGCACGTCTCCAACTCTTCAGTCAGGTCTGGGTTCGCTCGGCCCTGTATCCTTGGGTATTAGAAATAGTAACCCAAGGTTACAAATTGGAGTTTCAAGACGTGCCCCCTCACCGATTTTTCAAATCGGCCTTGCCAGCTTCTCTTCCAGAAAGAGAGGTAGTTTGCGCTGCGATACTAAAGCTGTGTCAAAATCAAGTCATTGTCACATTACCCCCGTCGCAACAGGGGGAAGGCTTTTATTCGAGGCCTGTTCGTGGTCCCGAAGCTTTGTGGTCCCGAATCCGGATGGCTCAGTCAGACCGATTCTGAACCTAAAATCCCTCAATTTCTATCTAAAAAAATTCAAATTCAAGATGGAATCTCTCCGAGCAGTGATCTCCAGTCTGGAGGAGGGGGATTTTATGGTGTCAGTCGACATAAAAGATGCCTACTTACACGTCCCCATATATCCTCCACATCAGGCTTATTTGAGGTTTGCTGTTCAGGAGTGTCATTACCAATTTCAGACGTTGCCGTTTGGTCTGTCCACAGCTCCAAGGATTTTCACCAAGGTTATGGCGGAAATGATGATTCTCCTGCGCAAGCAGGGAATCACAATTATCCCGTACTTGGACGATCTCCTGATAAAGGCGAGATCCAAGGAGCATTTACTGAAAAACGTTGCACTCTCCCTGACAATTCTGCAACAACATGGTTGGCTCCTAAACTTGCCAAAATCACAGTTGGTTCCGACAACACGGTTGTCGTTCTTGGGTATGATTCTGGATACAGAATTACAGAGTTTTTCTTCCAGTGGAAAAGGCTCTGGAAATACAGAACATGGTAAAACAGATTCAGAAACCGGCAAGAGTGTCGATTCTTCAATGCATGCGGTTGCAGGGGAAGATGGAGGCGGCCTACGAGGCCATTCAGTTTGGCAGGTTCCATGCCAGGGTGTTTCAGTGGGACCTGTTGGACAAGTGGTCCGGGTCTCACCTCCACATGCACCGGAAAATAATCCTATCTTCCAGGACCAGAATCTCTCTCTTGTGGTGGCTGCACAGTTCTCACCTCCTAGAGGGGCGCAGGTTCGGGGTCCAGGATTGGATCCTGGTGACCACGGATGCAAGTCTCCGAGACTGGGGAGCAGTCACACAGGGGGAAAATTTCCTGGGAAAATGGTCAAGCCAGGAAACTTGTCTGCACATCAACATTCTGGAATTAAGGGCCATTTACAACGGCCTTAGGCAAGCGGAACATCTTCTTCGTGGTCTGCCCGTCTTGATTCAGTCAGACAATGTAACAGCAGTGGCGTACATAAACCGCCAGGGCAGAACAAAGAGCAGAGCGGCGATGGCGGAGGCCACAAAAGTTCTTTGCTGGGCGGAGAAACATGCAAGCGCTCTGTCAGCAGTCTTCATTCCAGGAGTGGACAACTGGGAAGCAGACTTCCTCAGCAGACACGATCTCCATCCAGGAGAGTGAGGTCTTCATCAAGAGGTCTTTGCAGAAGTGACAAGTCGGGGAATTCCTCAAATAGACATGATGGCGTCTTGCCTCAACAAGAAACTTCAGAGATATTGTTTCAGGTCAAGGGACCCTCAAGCAATAGCGGTGGACGCCCTGGTGACACCGTGGGTGTTTCAGTCGGTCTATGTGTTCCCTCCACTTCCACTCATTCTGAAGGTGATAAAGATCATAAGAAGAACAAAGGTTCAGGCGATCCTCATTGTTCCAGACTAGCCAAGGAGGGCTTGGTATCCAGATCTTCAAGAATTTCTCATAGAAGATCCCTGGCCTCTTTCTCTATGAGAGGACCTGTTACAGCAAGGGCCGTGCGTGTATCAAGACTTACCGCGGCTACGTTTGACGGCATGGCGGTTGAACGCCAAATCCTAGCCCGAAAGGGTATTCCCAGGGAAGGTATTCCTAGGGAAGTCATTCCCACTCTACTTCAGGCTAGAAAAGAAGTAACAGCGAAGCATTACCACCGTATTTGGAGAAAATATGTGTCTTGGTGTGAATCCAAGAAGACTCCTACGGAAGAATTTCAGCTGGGGCGTTTGCTTCATTTTTTGCAAGCAGGTGTGGATGCAGGCCTAAAGTTAGGCTCCATTAAAGTACAAATTTCGGCCTTATCTATTTTCTTTCAGAAAGAATTGGCCTCGCTTCCAGAAGTTCAGACCTTTGTGAAGGGCGTGCTGCACATCCAACCTCCCTTTGTGCCCCCAGTGGCACCATGGGATCTTAATGTGGTGTTGCAGTTCCTGCAATCTCATTGGTTTGAACCTTTGCGTAAGGTTGAGTTGGAATTCCTTACTTGGAAAGTGGTCATGCTGTTGGCCTTGGCATCCGCAAGGCAGGTGTCTGAATTGGCGGCTTTGTCTCACAAAAGCCCCTATTTGATCTTCCATGCAGATAGAGCGGAGTTGAGAACTCGTCAGCAATTTCTACCAAAAGTGGTTTCATTGTTTCACTTGAACCAGCCTATTGTGGTGCCAGTGGCTACTGACGCCTTGGCGGAATCGAAGTCTCGATGTGGTCAGAGCTTTGAAAATCTATGTCACCAGAACGGTGCGGATTAGGAAAACAGTGGCTCTGTTTGTCCTGTGGGCTCCCAACAAGATTGGGGCTCCTGCTTCCAAGCAGACTGTTGTACGCTGGATCTGTAATACGATTTAGCAGGCTCATTCTACTGCAGGATTGCCGTTACCGAAATCGGTGAAGGCCCATTCTACCAGGAAGGTGGGCTCATCCTGGGCGGCTGCCCGAGGGGTCTCGGCATTACAGCTTTGCCGAGCTGCTACTTGGTCGGGATCAAACACCTTTGCGAAGTTTTACAAGTTTGATACCCTGGCTGAGGAGGACCTCTTGTTTGGTCAATCGGTGCTGCAGAGTCATCCGCACTCTCCCGCCCGTTCTAGAGCTTTGGTATAAACCCCATGGTTCTTGAAGCATCCCCAGCATCCTCTTGGACGTATGAGAAAATAGGATTTTAATACCTACCGGTAAATCCTTTTCTCTTAGTCCGTAGAGGATGCTGGGCGCCCGTCCCTCTGTGGACACTATCTGCAGTACTTGTTTAATAGTTATTGCTTGTGTTACACAAAGGTTGTGTTTCAGTTTTGGTCAGCCTGTTGCTGATTTTGTTCGTGCCGTTGACTGTTTTTTTGCTACTGTCATGTTGTACGGCGTGTTTGTGGTGTGAGCTGGTATGTATCTCACCCTTAGTTTAACAATAAATCCTTTTCCTCGAAATGTCCATCTCCCTGTGCACAGTTCCTATAACTGGAGTCTGGAGGAGGGGCATAGAGGGAGGAGCCAGTTCACACCCATTTAAAGTCTTAAAGTGCCCATGTCTCCTGCGGATCCCGTCTATACACCATGGTTCTTGAAGCATCTCCAGCATCCTCTACGGACTAAGAGAAAAGAATTTACCGGTAGGTATTAAAAATAAGAATTTACTTACCGATAATTCTATTTCTCATAGTCCGTAGTGGATGCTGGGAACTCCGTAAGGACCATGGGGAATAGCGGCTCCGCAGGAGACTGGGCACAAAAGTAAAGCTTTAGGACTACCTGGTGTGCACTGGCTCCTCCCCCTATGACCCTCCTCCAAGCCTCAGTTAGGATACTGTGCCCGGACGAGCGTACACAATAAGGAAGGATTTATGAATCCCGGGTAAGACTCATACCAGCCACACCGATCACACCGTACAACCTGTGATCTGAATCCAGTTAACAGCATGATAACAGAGGAGCCTCTGGATAGATGGCTCACAACCACAATAACCCGATTTTTGTAACAATAACTATGTACAAGTATTGCAGACAATCCGCACTTGGGATGGGCGCCCAGCATCCACTACGGACTATGAGAAATAGAATTATCGGTAAGTAAATTCTTATTTTCTCTGACGTCCTAGTGGATGCTGGGAACTCCGTAAGGACCATGGGGATTATACCAAAGCTCCCAAACGGGCGGGAGAGTGCGGATGACTCTGCAGCACCGAATGAGAGAACTCCAGGTCCTCCTCAGCCAGGGTATCAAATTTGTAGAATTTAGCAAACGTGTTTGCCCCTGACCAAGTAGCTGCTCGGCAAAGTTGTAAAGCCGAGACCCCTCGGGCAGCCGCCCAAGATGAGCCCACTTTCCGTGTGGAATGGTTTTTACAGATTTTGGCTGTGGCAGGCATGCCACAGAATGTGCAAGCTGAATTGTGCTACAAATCCAACGAGCAATAGTCTGCTTAGAAGCAGGAGCACCCAGCTTGTTGGGTGCATACAGGATAAACAGCGAGTCAGATTTTCTGACTCCAGCCGTCCTGGAAACATATATTTTCAGGGCCCTGACTACGTCCAGCAACTTGGAGTCCTCCAAGTCCCTAGTAGCCGCAGGTACCACAATAGGCTGGTTCACGTGAAACGCTGAAAACACCTTAGGGAGAAATTGAGGATGAGTCCTCAATTCCGCCCTGTCTGGAAGATCAGATAAGGGCCTTTACAGGATAAAGCCCCCAATTCTGACATGCGCCTGGCCGAGGCCAGGGCCAACAACATGACCACTTTCCATGTGAGATATTTTAACTCCACAGATTCAAGTGGTTCAAACCAATGTGACTTTAGGAACCCCAAAACTACATTGAGATCCCAAGGTGCCACTGGAGGCACAAAAGGAGGCTGTATATGCAGTACCCCTTTTACAAAACGTCTGAACTTCAGGAACTGAAGTTAGTTCTTTCTGGAAGAAAATTGACAGGGCCGAAATTTGAACCTTAATGGACCCCAATTTTAGGCACATAGACACTCCCGTTTACAGGAAATGCAGGAATCGACCTAGTTAAAAATTCCTCCATCGGGGCCTTACTGGCCTCGCACCCCGCAACATATTTTCGCCAAATGCGGTGATAATGCTTTGCGGTTACATCCTTCCTGGCTTGATCAGGGTAGGGATGACTTCATCCGGAATGCCTTTTTCCTTCAGGATCCGGCGTTCAACCGCCCTGCCGTTAAACGCAGCCGCGGTAAGTCTCGGAATAGACAGGGTCCTTGCTGGAGCAGGTCCCTTCTTAGAGGTAGAGGCCACGGGTCCTCCGTGAGCATCTCTTGAAGTTCCGGGTACCAAGTCCTTCTTGGCCAATCCGGAGCCACGAGTATAGTTCTTACTCCCCTCCGTCTTATAATTCTCAGTACTTTTGGTATGAGAGGAAGAGGAGGGAACACATACACTGACTGGTACACCCACGGTGTTACCAGAGCGTCCACAGCTATTGCCTGAGGGTCCCTTGACCTGGCGCAATACCTGTCCAATTTTTTGTTTAGGCGGGACGCCATCATGTCCACCTTTGGTTTTTCCCAATGGTTTACAATCATGTGGAAGACTTCTGGGTGAAGTCCCCACTCTCCCGGGTGGAGGCCGTGCCTGCTGAGGAAGTCTGCTTCCCAGTTGTCCACTCCCGGAATGAATACTGCTGACAGTGCTATCCCATGATTTTCCGCCCAGCGAAGAATCCTTGCAGCTTCTGCCATTGACTGCTTCTTGTGCCACCCTGTCTGTTTACATGGGTGACTGCCGTGATGTTGTCCGACTGGATCAACACCGGCTGACCTTGAAGCAGAGGTCTTGCTAAGCTGAGAGTATTGTAAATGGCCCTTAGCTCCAGGATATTTATGTGAAATGATGTCTCCAGGCTTGACCATAAGCCCTGGAAATTTCTTCCCTGTGTGACTGCTCCCCAGCCTCGCAGGCTGGCATCCGTGGTCACCAGGACCCAGTCCTGAATGCCGACTCTGCGGCCCTCTAGAAGATGAGCACTCTGCAACCACCACAGGAGGGACACCCTTGTCCTTGGTGACCGGGTTATCCGCTGATGCATCTTAAGATGCGACCCGGACCATTTGTCCAGCAGGTCCCACTGGAAAGTTCTTGCGTGGAATCTGCCGAATGGCTTTGCTTCGTAGGAAGCTACCATTTTTCCCAGAACCCTTGTGCATTGATGCACTGAGACTTGGCTCGGTTTTAGGAGGTTCCTGACTAGCTCGGATAACTCCCTGGCTCTCTCCTCCGGGAGAAACACCTTTTTCTGAACTGTGTCCAGAATCATCCCTAGGAACAGAAAACGAGTCGTCGGAACCAGCTGCGATTTTGGAATATTGAGAATCCAATCGTGCTGTCGCAACACTACCTGAGATAGTGCTACACCGACCTCCAACTGTTCCCAGGATCTTACCCTTATCAGGAGATCGTCCAAGTAAGGGATAACTAAAACTCCCTTCCATCGAAGGAGTATCATCATTTCGGCCATTACCTTGGTAAAGACCCGGGGTGCCGTGGACCATCCAAACGGCAGCGTCTGAAACTGATAGTGACAGTTCTGTACCACAAACCTGAGGTACCCTTGGTGAGAAGGGTAAATTTGGACATGAAGGTAAGCATCCTTGATGTCCAGAGACACCATGTAGTCCCCTTCTCTTGAATTTGAACCTCTGTATGTAAGTGTTCAAAGATTTTAGATTTAAAATCGGTCTCACCGAGCCGTCCGGCTTCGGTACCACAACAGTGTGGAGTAATACCCCTTTCCCTGTTGCAGGAGGGGTACCTTAATTATCACCTGCTGGGAATACAGCTTGTGAATGGCTTCCAACACTGCCTCCCTGTCTGCTTGTAAAGCCCCAGCGTCATGCTGAGGGCTTGGCAGAGGCGGGAGAGGGCTTCTGTTCCTGGGAACTGGCTGATTTCTGCAGCAGTTTCCCTCTCCCTCTGTCACGGGGCAGAAATGAGGAACCTTTTGCCCACGTGCCCTTATGGGAACGAAAGGACTGCACCTGATAATACGGCGTCTTCTTATGTTGAGAGGCGACCTGGGGTAAAAACGTGGATTTCCCAGCTGTTGCCGTGGCCACCAGGTCTGAAAGACCGACCCCAAATAACTCCTCCCCTTTATAAGGCAATACTTCCATATGCCATTTGGAATCCGCATCACCTGACCACTGTCGTGTCCATAACCCTCTTCTGGCAGAAATGGACAGCGCACTTACTCTTGATGCCAGTCGGCAAATATCCCGCTGTGCATCACCCATATATAGAAATGCATCTTTTAAATGCTCTACAGGCAATAATATACTGTCCCTATCTAGGGTATCAATATTTTCAGTCAGGGAATCCGACCACGCCAACCCAGCACTGCACATCCAGGCTGAGGCGATTGCTGGTCGCAGTATAACACCAGTATGTGTGTAAATACATTTTAGGATACCCTCCTGCTTTCTATCAGCAGGATCCTTAAGGGCGGCCATCTCAGGAGAGGGTAGAGCCTTTGTTTTGACAAGCGTGTGACCGCTTTATCCCCCCTAGGGGGTGTTTCCCAACGCACCCTAACCTCTGGCGGGAAAGGATATATGCCAATAACTTTTTAGAAATTATCAGTTTTTTTATCGGGGGAAACCCACGCTTCATCACACACCTCATTTAATTTCTCAGATTCAGGAAAACTACAGGTAGTTTTTCCTCACTGAACATAATACTCGTATTATCAGAAATGTGTAAAACATTTTCCATTGCCTCAATCATGTAACGTGTGGCCTTACTGGAAGTCATATTTGTCTCTTCACCGTCGACACTGGAGTCAGTATCCGTGTCGGCGTCTGTATTTGCCATCTGAGGTAACGGGCGCTTTAGAGCCCCTGACGGCCTATGAGACGTCTGGACAGGCACAAGCTGAGTAGCCGGCTGTCTCATGTCAATCACTGTCTGTTGTAAAGAGCTGACACTGTCATGTAATTCCTTCCAGCAGTTCATCCACTCAGGTGTCGACCCCCTAGGGGGTGACATCCCTATTACAGGCAATTTGCTCCGCCTCCACATCATTTTCCTCCTCATACATGTCGACACAAACGTACCGACACACAGCACACACACAGGGAATGCTCTGATAGAGGACAGGACCCCACTAGCCCTTTGGGGAGACAGAGGGAGAGTTTGCCAGCACACACCAGAGCGCTATATATATACAGGGATAACCTTATATAAGTGTTTTTCCCCTTATAGCTGCTGTATTGTTTATACTGCGCCTAATTAGTGCCCCCCTCTCTTTTTTAACCCTTTCTGTAGTGTAGTGACTGCAGGGGAGAGCCAGGGAGCTTCCCTCCAACGGAGCTGTGAGGGAAAATGGCGCCAGTGTGCTGAGGAGATAGGCTCCGCCCCTTTCTCGGCGGCCTTTTCTCCCGTTTTTCAGTGTAATCTGGCAGGGGTTAAAATTCATCCATATAGCCCTGGGGGCTATATGTGATGTATTTTCGCCAGCCAAGGTGTTTTTATTGCTGCTCAGGGCGCCCCCCCCTAGCGCCCTGCACCCTCAGTGACCGAAGTGTGAAGTGTGCTGAGGAGCAATGGCGCACAGCTGCAGTGCTGTGTGCTACCTTGGTGAAGACAGGATGTCTTCTGCCGCCGATTTTCCGGACCTCTTCTTGCTTCTGGCTCTGTAAGGGGGCCGGCGGCGCGGCTCTGGGACCGGACTCCATGGCTGGGCCTGTGTTCGATCCCTCTGGAGCTAATGGTGTCCAGTAGCCTAAGAAGCCCAATCCACTCTGCACGCAGGTGAGTTCGCTTCTTCTCCCCTTAGTCCCTCGATGCAGTGAGCCTGTTGCCAGCAGGTCTCACTGAAAATAAAAAACCTAAAACTAAACTTTTCACTAAGCAGCTCAGGAGAGCCCCTAGTGTGCACCCTTCTCGTTCGGGCACAAAAATCTAACTGAGGCTTGGAGGAGGGTCATAGGGGGAGGAGCCAGTGCACACCAGGTAGTCCTAAAGCTTTACTTTTGTGCCCAGTCTCCTGCGGAGCCGCTATTCCCCATGGTCCTTACGGAGTTCCCAGCATCCACTAGGACGTCAGAGAAATACTATTTTCTCTTACGTCCTAGAGGATGCTGGGGTCCACATTAGTACCATGGGGTATAGACAGGTCCACTAGGAGCCACTGGCACTTTAAGAGTTTGAGAGTGTGGGCTGGCTCCTCCCTCTATGCCCCTCCCACCAGTCTCAGTTTAGAAAATGTGCCCGGAGGAGCCGGTCCCAGCTAGGGGAGCTCTCCAGAGTTTCTCTAGTAATTTTTTTTTTTAGAGTTTATTATTTTACAGGGAGGCTGCTGGCAACAGCCTCCCTGCTTCGAGGGACTAAGGGGGGAGGGGGAGTAGTGTCCGCCCTGCGAGTTCTGAGCCCCTATCTCCGCTGACAGGACACTGAGCTCCTGAGGGGATCGAACGTTCCCCGCCACAGGGGATTGCTCACCCCAGCAGCATGCCGCCGCCACCCCCTTACAGAGCCAGAAGATCGGTGGCAAGTGAGTCACCGCCCCCCCTGGCAAGCGGGGAGCCGGTGTGAAGATGGCGGCAAAAGGATAGGGAGCGCAGTATTAACTGCGCTCCGGGGCTCAGCGGTACACGGTGTGGCGCTGTGTGGGGCGCCCTGAGCCAACGCCTACACCCTACACTGTCCAGCAAGCCTGTCAGGGTCCCAGGATCACTGCCAGCACAATTCCTCAGGCCAGTATAATCTTCAGAAGAGCGGGAAGACAGTCCATGAAAGGGGGCGGAGCTTCTCAGAGTGGACCCAGCAGCGTTCAGCGCCATTTTCCTGCCTGCAGAAGCGCTGACAGGGAGAGCTGTCCCTCCAGATCATCTCCAGATGCCTTGTACGGTACCAGGGGGTTGTAGAAGTGGGGGTGGAGGGGGGGGGGGAGGCTGTGTAAAGTCTGTGTAGCCTATTACGGTACACAGACAGCACTGGTAGTGTTATTAGTTCTACCTTAAAAAGCGCTGTGTGTGGGTTGGCTCCAATCTCTGTATCTCTCTGTGGCATGCTTGGGGGGGAAACTGTCTGACATTTCCCTGTGTGTGTAGGTGTTTACTATCTCACATAGGGCGGGATGTACTAAGCGGAAAATGCGGTAAACTCCCTGTTTACCGCATTTTCCTGATGTACTAACCCACGGCCGGCAGGACAGCGCCGCGGCGGGGTACGCCAGTACGTCCATAGAAGCCTATGTGCTTCTCTCCGCAGTGCTGTGTGAGGGATCCGATCGAATCCCTCCCAGCATGCCCTGCGGCCACCTCCGTCACCCCGCGCATGCGCAGACTGACTTCTGGGGCCGAATCCCGGAAGTCAGGCTGCCGCTGCGCATCGCGGAGGACAGCTCTTATCGGAAGAGCTGTCCTCCGCAATGCTGATCGCATATGTTAGTACATATGCGATCAGCATCGTGGCGCAGGGCGGCGATGGGCGGCGATGTACATTAGTACATCCCACCCATAGCCATGTCTAGGGACTCTGTCATATCCTGCAGAAGATGTTTCCTCTCAGGAGGGATCCATTCCATGTACACAGGATTGTAATGCTTTGTCTCAGATCACCATTGTTGAAGCTAATACTGAGACTGAATCTCCGGTGTTGAAGAAGTCTATGGCAGTTTGGTCAGACTCTGTCCCTATTCCTGCAAAATCTCCTAGCATGTTCCCACAGAAACGTGCACCTGCCCAAATCATGCAAGATGTCACGGATTCTGATTCTGCAGACGGTGATGGGGAGGTGCTAAGGGGGGCGGCATCCCTTGCTAAGGTGGTGCAGCTCATGATTGAGGCCATTAGAGATGTGTTAAATATTAATGGCACCACACCTGAGCAGGTTGAGGAGGCTTACTTCACTGACAATGAGAAAGCCTCGCTAACCTTCCCTGCGTCTAAAGAATTAAACGCTATATTTGAAAAATCCTGGGAAAACCCAGAGAAAATATTCCAGATCCCAAAAAGGATCCCAAAAATCTTCCTTGAGGAAGATAGGAAAAAATGGGTTAGCCACCCATTGTGGACCCATCTGTCTCCAGACTGTCTAAAAAGGTGGTTTTACCTGTCCCTGGATCTACAGCGTTAAAAGAACCGGCTGATCGTAAAATTGACACTACGCTCAAATCCATTTACACTGCTTCAAGAGTGGCGTGAAGACCCACTATTGCCTGTGCATGGATTTCTAAAGCCATAGTAAAGTGGTCAGGCACATTACTAGGGGATTTGGATACAATGGACAGAAGTGACATTGAATTGTTTTTACGTAACATACAGGATTCTGTGGGAGGTTCATGGTGGAATCCATGAAGGACCTGGGGATGCTGACTGCACGGATATCTTCCATTCGCTCTCCACCCGTGGGGGACTCTGGCTACGCCAATGGTCTGCAGACGCGGAATCCAGGAGAAGTGTGGAGAACCTACCCTACAAAGGTCAGGCTCTATTTGGGGAAGCGTATGCGTGGATTTCCACGGCAACCGCGGGTAAGTCACCTTTCCTTCCCACTGCTACACCTATGAAGAATCCATTTTCTTCAGCTGTGCCGCAGTCCTTTCGGACCGCTAAGGTAAAAATGTCCAAGCCTCCTACCACTTTCTTTAGAGGTGGTCGAGCAAAATCCAAAAAGCCTGCACCTGCAGGCTCCCAGGACCAGAGACCTGCTTCTGGTTCCTCAAAATCCTCAGCATGACTGTGGACCTCAAAGCCTGGAGGACGGGCTGGTGGGTGCAAGACTCAGACGTCTTAGACACGTCTGGGTGTCGTCCTGCCTGGATCCCTGGGTACAGGATATTGTGTCCCAGGGGTACAGACAGGAGATTCAAGAACTCCCGCCTCACCGATTCTTCAAATCAGGCTTGCCAGCTTTGCTGACAGACAGGGCTATCCTACAGGAAGCCATACTGAAATTGGAAAAGTCACAGGTCATTGTCCCAGTTCCACCTCATATCCGAAACAAGGGCTATTATTCAAACCTTTTGGTGGTACCGAAACCGGATGGTTCGGTCAGACCAATTTTGAATTGGAGATCGTTGAACCCTTACCTGAGGGTGTTCGAATTTCAGGCACTGCCATTCGGCCTCTCCACAGCACGGCGGAGATGATGGTCTCCACAGCCAAGGGGTGAATATAATCCCATATCTGGACGATCTGCTGATAAAGGCGTTGTCCAGAGAGAAGTTGTTGCAGTCCATTGTTCTCACAACTCACCTCATGGAACACGGTTGGAAACTAAACTTTCCAGAATCACATTTGGAGCCGACCAAGAGGTTGTCTTTTTTTTGGGAATGATCCTCGACACGGAAGTGCAGAGGGTTTCTCTCCCGGAGGAGACAGCATTGGTGATACAAACAATGGTCCGGGAGGTCCTCAAGCCAGTCCGGGTTTCGGTTCATCAGTGCATTCGCCTTCTGGGGAAGATGGTGACCTCTTTAGAAGCTCTACAGTACAGAAGGTTTCATGTTCGGCCCTTCCAACTGGATCTCCTGGACAAGTGGTCGGGATGTCATCTACACATGCGCCAGAGAATACGTCTGTCACCGAAAACCAGGTTTTCACTCCACTGGTGGCTACAACTACCTCACCTTCTGGAGGGCCGCAGGTTCGGCATTCAGGACTGGATCCTTCTTACCAGGGATGCGAGTTTCCGGGGCTGGGGCGCAGTCACTCTGGGGGTAGCCTTCTAAGGAAGGTGGTCAAGCCTGGAATCCAGCCTTCCATAAACATTCTGGAACTAAGAGCCGTCTACAATGGTTTTCTCCAAGCGGCCCATCTTCTGCGAGATCGAGCCATTCAGGTGCAGTAAGACAATGTAACGACGATGCCTTACATAAACCGACAGGGCGGAACGAAGAGCAGAGCTGCAATGTCAGAGGTAACAAGAATCATCCTCTGGGCAGAAAAACACGCGTTGTCAGCAATCTTCATTCCAGGAGTAGACAACTGGGAAGCGGACTTCCTCAGCAGACACGATCTCCATCCAGGAGAGTGGGGACTCCATCCGGAGGTGTTCACGGAGGTAACAGATCCTTGGGGTGTACCCCAAATAGACATGATGGCCTCTCGTCTCAACAAGAAGCTTTGGCGGTATTGTTCCAGGTCGAGGGACCCGCAAGCCATGGCAGTGGACGCACTAGTGACTCCGTGGGTGTTCCAGCCGGTGTACGTGTTTCCTCCACTTCCACTTATTCCAAGAGTTCTAAAACTCATAAGGAGAACAAGAGTTCAGGCAATCCTCATTGCTCCGGACTAGCCAAGAAGGGCTTGGTACGTAGTTCTTCTGGATCTACTGCTGGAAGAGCCGAGGCCTTTCATCTTCGGGAAGTCCTGCTGCAGCAGGGGCCGTTCGCTTATCAAGACTTTCCACGGCTACGTTTGACGGCATGGAGGTTGGTTCAGGTATGAATGGTCGACCATGTTATGGTCGACCACTATTGTTCGACATTGGCATGGTCGACACGTGAAAAGGTCGACATGAGTTTTTTTTTAGTTTTTTTGTGTCGTTTTCTGCATAAAGTGATGGGGCAAGGTGCCTCGCTACGCTACTGCTGCACTCGGCACATATTACCGTTCCCAAGCGTAGTCCACGTGGATCGTAAAGTATGGAAAAGTTCCCCAAAAGACATTTAAAAAAAACAACACGTCGACCTTTTCGTGTGTCGACGTTTCATGTGTCGACCATGTCAGTGTCGACCTAATGAATGTCGACCATAACATGGTCGACCATCCAAACGGATACCGTGGAGGTTGAACGCCAGATATTAGCTTGGAAGGGCATTCCAAACAAGGTTATTCCTACCCTGATACAGGCTAGGAATGGAGTAACGTCTAAACATTACCATCACATTTGGAAAAAATATGTATCTTGGTGTGTGTCCAAGAAGTTTCCTACGGTGGAGTTTCAACTGGGACGGTTTCTCCTCTTCCTGCAAGCAGGTGTGGATATGGGCCTGCGGTTGGGATCCGTAAAGGTCCAGATTTCGGCCCTATCCATTTTCTTCATGAAACAGTTGGCTTCCCTCCCTGAGGTTCAGACTTTTCTGAAAGGGGTTCTGCACATACAGCCTCCCTTTGTGCCGCCTACGGCGCCCTGGGATCTTAACGTGGTGTTACAGTTCCTCCAATTGGATTGGTTTGAGCCTCTACCGGAGGTTGAGGTCAAATTTGTCACGTGGAAGGCTGTCACTTTGTTGGCCTTAGCTTCTGCTAGACGTGTGTCGGAGCTGGGGGCTTTGTCTTGTAAGAGCCCCTATTTGATCTGCCACGAAGATAGAGCTGAGCTCCGGACATGTCAGCAGTTCCTTCCGAAGGTTGTGTCAGCATTTCATATCAACCAACCTCTTGTGGTGCCAGTTGCTACTGACTCCTCAATTTCATCAAAGTCCTTGGATGTTGTAAGGGCTCTGAAAATCTATGTGAGGAGGACTGCTCGTCACAGAAAATCGGACTCTCTGTTTGTCCCTTATGATCCCAAGAAACTTGGGTGTCCTGCTTCTAAGCAGACGATCTCTTGCTGGATCAGGTTCACTATCCAGCATGCATATTCAACGGCAGGATTGCCGTGTCCTATGTCTGTTAAGGCCCACTGTACTCGTAGGGTGGGTTCTTCCTGGGCACCTGCCCGGGGTGTCTCGGCTTTACAGCTTTGCCGAGCGGCTACTTGGTCTGGGTCGAACACTTTTGCAAAGCTCTACAAGTTCGATACTTTGGCCACTGAGGAACTGAAGTTTGGTCAATCAGTTCTGCAGGAGCCTCCGCTCTCTCCCTCCCGTTCTGGGAGCTTTGGTACATCCCGATGGTACTAATGTGGACCCCAGCATCCTCTAGGACAGGGATGGGGAACCTACGGCCCTCCAGCTGTTGTTGAACTACACATCCCAGCATGCCCTGCAACAGTTTTAGCATGGCCAAATAGCAAAACTGTAGCAAGGCATGCTGGTATGTGTAGTTCAACAACAGCTGGAGGGCCAAAGGTTCCCCACCCCTGCTCTAGGACGTAAGAGAAAATAGGATTTTAAATACCTACCGGTAAATCCTTTTCTCGTAGTCCGTAGAGGATGCTGGTTGCCCGCCCAGCGCTTCGTGATCCTGCAGTGGTTACTTAGTTCAGTACTGGTTAATTCTTGGTTAAGTACTGTTTTGTTACTTGGTAAGTATTATTGTTCAGCCGTTGCTGATGTTTCAAGCTAGTTAGCTTGGTTTGCTTTGTATGTGTGAGCTGGTGTGAATCTCGCCACTATCTGTGTAAAATCCTTCTCTCGAAGTTGTCCGTCTCCTCGGGGCACAGTTTCTAGACTGAGTCTGGTAGGAGGGGCATAGAGGGAGGAGCCAGCCCACACTCTCAAACTCTTAAAGTGCCAATGGCTCCTAGTGGATCCGTCTATACCCCATGGTACTAATGTGGACCCTAGCATCCTCTACGGACTACGAGAAAATAATTTACCAGTAGGTAATTAAAATCCTATTTATACTTGATTCTGCAAATTGTATATTTTGTTTATGTAGCACCATTCATCTAAAGAAAATATATAAAATCTGAGGATTTTCTAAGAAATCAAGTCATGCCTTATGCGAGTTGGGTATGGGTGACCAGCGTTTGGGATCCCTGGGGTCACCATACTGACGCCGGGATCCCGGGGTTTAGAATGCTGGCAGGCAGCAAGTGCAAAAAAGCACCTTGTGGGCTAATCCCTGTTAGTCGGCATGCCGACTGTTGGGGTTTTGAGGGGTCGGGATGCAGGCATCGGTATTGTGACCAGCAGTCTCCTGACCACCTGTCACAAAACTACACCCTGTCTTAGGCAGCCCACCCTATACTTGGTGACTCAGAACTCACCATGTGACGCTATCTGAACTTGGAGATCTGTCCCATGCCCAACCAGCGCACCCTACCTTGTGGATATATGGTCAAAATTGGTTAAAGTCATAATCGGGTTTGAAGAAGACACATATAAGGAAGTATGTGCAAGGTAAGTACATGATCATAATCTGTGTTTCTATTGTGAACTGAGATTTATCAAAATTAGGCATTTGTTAATTGCAGAGTGGACCGAATAAAGCTATCTCTTCAGCTCCAACTGAGAGCGTTCAACTGCCTGAGTGTGGCAGGGATAAGCATCAAAGTCCCAGGTCACGGGTACATTTTTTTTTTCTGAAGCATTTCTTCCAATAATAGTGTGTCAACATAGTCAAGAACTATAGCAGAGATGTAAGCTGATATGAATCCCAGTCAATCATATCAATGTAGTCAGAGCAATCACAATTCAATTTAGGTATGGGTGGTTTGTACTTTGATGACTGTCGTGACAGCATGTTATCTAGAGGAAAGTGGGGTGCCAAGTACTTCCAAAGAACCATTTTAGAAGAACATTACTCTCTTGTTAAGGAACCAGGTTCACAGTACATTAGATACGTCTCACCAAGATCAGGCTGTATTCTGCATTTTAATGAACTGCCACTCACCTTTTCATCCATGTCAATGGTCAAACTTCTGGCCCAAAAGGTATCTTTGGCCCCATTGTAAAGCACTTGAGCAGTTATGAGGACCTTCCTATTGTGAAATTTCAGTCTATTGAATGTGAGCTCCACGACATAGGCCTTTTTCTTCTAAGTACAGATCTGCAGTCTTTGTTTTGTATTTCTTCTGCGATCAAAACTGAGGCAGTTCCTGATTATCTCGTCTAAGCCAGGTGCCATTAGTCATGTGTGGTGGCTACTACAGCCAACAGAATCTTAAGGCTTTATATGTCCACCCGCCAGACAAATGCATCTTTTGAATTGCTTGTGAACTTCATCATCATGAAGGTTTATGCTCCAACCTGGTTCTAGATCAAAGTACTATCTTCAATCAAAGATGGTGCCCTCTATGTATGGCAGTTTATCTAGTCGTTGAGGTACTTGCCAAAGAAGTACAAGACTGTCATTGATAACGTCGTAGCCAACAATGTTTATTTGATATTATCTGACAACATTTTGTTGTCAGATAATAACAGATGAAAGAGACAATGTACGGGAGCTGGCAGTGAAAAGGATATTTACCGCCTACGGGCAACCTGAAACTGGTGAGATTTGAAAGTGCCCCATACCTTCACGTGGTGCGTTCTGAGTCACCCAGTAAGCATAGGATGGGCTAAAGGCTGCACAACACATGACTTGATTTCTTTGAAACTCTTCTGATTTTTACTACTTTTTACATTTTCAGTGACCTCTTCACACCAATCACAAATGATTCTTGGGTCATGGAGATTTTTATTCGTACATTGGGAGACCCAAAGATCAGACCAAACCAACCAAACTACAAAAACATCAAATTGTCACTATTTTTACAAAAAAATTGAAACTTTGAGGTGGGTGCCGGAACAGAAGATATTAACTCAGAGGCTTGAAATTTTGTACAGTTGATATTGAACCCGAATGACAACTTTTGGTCATCAAGGCCTACTCTCGCCCTACTCTCTCGGCCCAGCCCACATAGTGTCTTGCCAGCCTGAGCCCGTACAGTCACTTTCTCCAGCCGAAGACCACACAGTGACTCTCTCCAGCCCCCACACACATTGTCTCTCTTTCTCCAGCCCTAGCCCACACATTATCTTTCCATCCCCAGCCCACACAGTGACTCTCCAACATGCAGTGTCTCTCTCTAGCCCAAGCCCATACAGTATCTCCCTCTAGTCTGCACAGTGTCTGTTTCCAGCTCCAAAACACAGTGTCTCCACTCCCAACCCATACTGTGTCTCTACAGCCACCACACTTACCTTCTTCGATGTCTTATGGATGCCCGCTCAAAGCTCTTCTGCTCTGTCTCAGCGACATGGCACTGTGTGATGTCACATGCACTGCACCGCAATAAACAAAAAAGAAACTATTAAACCACCTACAGCCAGTGCAGTCGCCCTAGGCAAGCGGTTATGCTACCTATGCCTAGGTCTGACCCTGCTTTCCTGGCATGGTTTTGGTGCAGTCGTTCCTTTTAGAAGGTGAGGTCAATAATAATTGTCACTTAATGTGATCATCTTCACCTGGTGCAGCACTTAGGGGTAAATGTATTATAGCGGCACAAATCGTGCCGCTATAACACTTCCTGCTTCTGAGGCAAAACAGGTAGGAACATTGACAAGATGTAAGAACATCTTGTCTGCTGAAGCGGGGGAGAGAAAACTCCCCCCTCCGGCGATGCCCCCCTGAGCACAGAGCGCATCAAGTCATTGCTGATGCACTGTGTCTCCCTGCCTGGCCGTCTCCACTGCTCATGTGCGGGATCTCGCTGCTCACACGAGATCCCCTGCGCAGTCCGGAGCCGGCACTCGCCACAGCCAGTGACAGCTCTGTCCCTGCTATGGTGTATGGGCATCTGCAGCTGTCAGAACAGTCAGTGATGCTGACTGTTTTTACATTGCCCTCACATATCAGCCTGCTATCTTCAAGATAGCAGCGCCGATAATGACGGGCACACATGGCGGCTGTCATACATGGGGGTGAAGTGGTATAGCACACACAACGTGCGCTGATACCGCTCCCCTTATATCAACTGTTCTTACATTTACCCATTGCTTCCTTATGAATTGTCTTCCAGAATAACAACACCTCCATCTTCGGAACATTTGTGGTTGCTCAATGGTTTGAGAAGCATGATAATCACATTGTATGTCATAGATTTCTCAGTCATCAGATCCCACCCAGGCATTACTGAACTTTTTTGTATGTCACAGCATTTTCCACCACAATTATCTAGGCATCTGTTGAGCAACTTTTTTTTTTTTGTGTGGCACTGCTGCATCTGTCCCGCACAATTCTGTACTTGTTACACTTAACACCAAGGTGCATACTTCTAGATTGGTGTGCAAATTTTTATACACCACTGTTTTCCATTTTCAATCCCCTACTATGGCCTTTAAGGTATAAATCTCTTGCCAGAATTATAAATCTTGTAGTTGAAAAGAAAATAGGTTTCTGATGACTCATAAGTGGATGAGGAGGTAGATGACTTTTCCCTTCCAACAGAGCTGAAACATAACCGGCTCCCTTAAAGCTATGCCTGAAACATTAAATGGAAGCATGACATGGTCGGGGGCGGAGCTTCATCTCAGAGCAGACCCAGCAGCGTTCAGCACCATTTTCCTGCCTGCACAACACTGTCAGTGAAGAGCAAGTCCCTCCAGAACAACTCCAGCTATCTCTCACGGTACCAGGGGGTTGTAGAAGGGGGGGAGGCTGTACACAGGCTGTGTAACTTATTAAGGTGCTCAGTCAGCGCTGGTTGGGGGTCTCCCTTTACCTAAAAAGCGCTGTGTGTGGGTTGGCTCCAATTTCTTTGTCTCTCTTGCCATTCTTGGGGGTGAAAACTCTGTCTGCCCTTCCCTGTGTGTGTGTGGAGTGTGTGTGGTCTCCATGGATTAAGCTATGTCCAGGGACTCTGTGTCATATGCTGCAGAGGATATGTCCTCTCAGGATGATCCCATTCCATGTAATCAAGATTGCACTGTTTTAGCACAGATACCAGCAAGGGAGCCTGATTGGTTATCCTCTATCATATATGATTTCTCAGATTTCTACTAGAGATGTGCACCGGAAATTTTTCGGGTTTTGTGTTTTGGTTTTGGGTTCGGTTCCGTGGCCGTGTTTTGGTTTCGAACGCGTTTTGGCAAAACCTCACCGAATTTTTTTTGTCGGATTCGGGTGTGTTTTGGATTCGGGTGTTTTTTTCAAAAAACCCTAAAAAACAGCTTAAATCATAGAATGTGGGGGTCATTTTGATCCCAAAGTATTATTAACCTCAATAACCATAATTTCCACTCATTTTCAGTCTATTCTGAACACCTCACACCTCACAATATTATTTTTAGTCCTAAAATTTGCACCGAGGTCGCTGGATGACTAAGCTCAGCGACCCAAGTGGCCGACACAAACACCTGGCCCATCTAGGAGTGGCACTGCAGTGTCACGCAGGATGGCCCTTCCAAAAAACACTCCCCAAACAGCACATGACGCAAAGAAAAAAAGAGGCGCAATGAGGTAGCTGTGTGAGTAAGCTAAGCGACCCTAGTGGCCGACACAAACACCTGGCCCATCTAGGAGTGGCACTGCAGTGTCAGGCCGGATGGCCCTTCCAAAAAATACTCCCCAAACAGCACATGACGCAAAGAAGAAAAAAAAGAGGCGCAATGAGGTAGCTGTGTGACTAAGATAAGTGACCCTAGTGGCCGACACAAACACCTGGCCCATCTAGGAGTGGCACTGCAGTGTCACGCAGGATGGCCCTTCCAAAAAACACTCCCCAAACAGCACATGACGCAAAGAAAAAAAGAGGCGCAATGAGGTAGCTGTGTGAGTAAGCTAAGCGACCCTAGTGGCCGACACAAACACCTGGCCCATCTAGGAGTGGCACTGCAGTGTCAGGCCGGATGGCCCTTCCAAAAAATACTCCCCAAACAGCACATGACGCAAAGAAGAAAAAAAAGAGGCGCAATGAGGTAGCTGTGTGACTAAGATAAGTGACCCTAGTGGCCGACACAAACACCTGGCCCATCTAGGAGTGGCACTGCAGTGTCACGCAGGATGGCCCTTCCAAAAAACACTCCCCAAACAGCACATGACGCAAAGAAAAATGAAAGAAAAAAGAGGTGCAAGATGGAATTGTCCTTGGGCCCTCCCACCCACCCTTATGTTGTATAAACAGGACATGCACACTTTAACCAACCCATCATTTCAGTGACAGGGTCTGCCACACGACTGTGACTGAAATGATGGGTTGGTTTGGACCCCCACCAAAAAAGAAGCAATTAATCTCTCCTTGCACAAACTGGCTCTACAGAGGCAAGATGTCCACCTCATCATCATCCTCCGATTCATCACCGTCTACATCCCCCTCCTCACAGATTATCAATTCGTCCCCACTGGAATCTACCATCACAGCTCCCTGTGTACTTTGTGGAGGCAATTGCTGCTGGTGAATGTCTCCATGGAGGAATTGATTATAATTCATTTTAATGAACATCATCTTCTCCACATTTTCTGGAAGTAACCTCGTACGCCGATTGCTGACAAGGTGAGCGGCGGCACTAAACACTCTTTCGGAGTACACACTTGTGGGAGGGCAACTTAGGTAGAATAAAGCAAGTTTGTGCAAGGGCCTCCAAATTGCCTCTTTTTCCTGCCAGTATACGTACGGACTGTCTGACGTGCCGACTTGGATGCGGTCACTCATATAATCCTCCACCATTCTTTCAATGGTGAGAGAATCATATGCAGTGACAGTAGACGACATGTCCGTAATCGTTGTCAGGTCCTTCAGTCCGGACCAGATGTCAGCATCAGCAGTCGCTCCAGACTGCCCTGCATCACCGCCAGCGGGTGGGCTCGGAATTCTGAGCCTTTTCCTCGCACCCCCAGTTGCGGGAGAATGTGAAGGAGGAGATGTTGACAGGTCGCGTTCCGCTTGACTTGACAATTTTCTCACCAGCAGTTCTTTGAACCCCTGCAGACTTGTGTCTGCCGGAAAGAGAGATCCAACGTAGGTTTTAAATCTAGGATCGAGCACGGTGGCCAAAATGTAGTGCTCTGATTTCAACAGATTGACCACCCGTGAATCCTTGTTAAGCGAATTAAGGGCTCCATCCACAAGTCCCACATGCCTAGCGGAATCGCTCAGTGTTAGCTCCTCCTTCAGTGTCTCCAGCTTCTTCTGCAAAAGCCTGATGAGGGGAATGACCTGACTCAGGCTGGCAGTGTCTGAACTGACTTCACGTGTGGCAAGTTCAAAAGGTTGCAGAACCTTGCACAACGTTGAAATCATTCTCCACTGCGCTTGAGACAGGTGCATTCCACCTCCTATATCGTAGTCAGTTGTATAGGCTTGAATGGCCTTTTGCTGCTCCTCCAACCTCTGAAGCATATAGAGGGTTGAATTCCACCTCGTTACCACTTCTTGCTTCAGATGATGGCAGGGCAGGTTCAGGCGTTTTTGGTGTTGCTCCAGTCTTCTGTACGTGGTGCCTGTACGCCGAAAGTGTCCCGCAATTCTTCTGGCCACCGACAGCATCTCATGCACGCCCCTCTCGTTTTTTAAATAATTCTGCACCACCAAATTCAAGGTATGTGCAAAACATGGGACGTGCTGGAATTTGCCCATATTTAATGCACACACAATATTGCTGGCGTTGTCCGATGCCACAAATCCACAGGAGAGTCCAATTGGGGTAAGCCATTCTGCGATGATCTTCCTCAGTTGCCGTAAGAGGTTTTCAGCTGTGTGCGTATTCTGGAAAGCGGTGATACAAAGCGTAGCCTGCCTAGGAAAGAGTTGGCGTTTGCGAGATGCTGCTACTGGTGCCGCAGCTGCTGTTCTTGCGGCGGGAGTCAATACATCTACCCAGTGGGCTGTCACAGTCATATAGTCCTGAGTCTGCCCTGCTCCACTTGTCCACATGTCCGTGGTTAAGTGGACATTGGGTACAACTGCATTTTTTAGGACACTGGTGAGTCTTTTTCTGAGGTCTGTGTACATTTTCGGTATCGCCTGCCTAGAGAAATGGAACCTAGATGGTATTTGGTACCGGGGACACAGTACCTCAATCAAGTCTATAGTTGCCTCTGAATTAACGATGGATACCGGAACCACATTTCTCACCGCCCAGGCTGCCAAGGCCTGAGTTATCTGCTTTGCAGCAGGATGACTGCTGTGATATTTCATCTTCCTCGCAAAGGACTGTTGGACAGTCAATTGCTTGGTGGAAGTAGTAAAAGTCGTCTTACGACTTCCCCTCTGGGATGACCATCGACTCCCAGCAGCAACAACAGCAGCGCCAGCAGCAGTAGGCGTTACACGCAAGGATGCATTGGAGGAATCCCAGGCAGGAGAGGACTCGTCAGAATTGCCAGTGACATGGCCTGCAGGACTATTGGCATTCCTGGGGAAGGAGGAAATTGACACTGAGGGAGTTGGTGGGGTGGTTTGCGTGAGCTTGGTTACAAGAGGAAGGGATTTACTGGTCAGTGGACTGCTTCCGCTGTCGCCCAAAGTTTTTGAACTTGTCACTGACTTATGATGAATGCGCTGCAGGTGACGTATAAGGGAGGATGTTCCGAGGTGGTTAACGTCCTTACCCCTACTTATTACAGCTTGACAAAGGCAACACACGGCTTGACAAATGTTGTCCGCATTTCTGTTGAAATACTTCCACACCGAAGAGCTGATTTTTTTGGTACTTTCACCAGGCATGTCAATGGCCATATTCCTCCCACGGACAACAGGTGTCTCCCCGGGTGCCTGACTTAAACAAACCACCTCACCATCAGAATCCTCCTTGTCAATTTCCTCCCCAGCGCCAGCAACACCCATATCCTCCTCATCCTGGTGTACTTCAACACTGACATCTTCAATCTGACTATCAGGAACTGGACTGCGGGTGCTCCTTCCAGCACTTGCAGGGGGCGTGCAAATGGTGGAAGGCGCATGCTCTTCACGTCCAGTGTTGGGAAGGTCAGGCATCGCAACCGACACAATTGGACTCTCCTTGTGGATTTGTGATTTCGAAGAACGCACAGTTCTTTGCTGTGCTTTTGCCAGCTTAAGTCTTTTCATTTTTCTAGCGAGAGGCTGAGTGCTTCCATCCTCATGTGAAGCTGAACCACTAGCCATGAACATAGGCCAGGGCCTCAGCCGTTCCTTGCCACTCCGTGTGGTAAGTGGCATATTGGCAAGTTTACGCAAGTTTTAGATTTTGGAGTCCTTTTTTTACTGATATTTTGTGTTTTGGATTTTACATGCTCTGTACTATGACATTGGGCATCGGCCTTGGCAGACGACGTTGATGGAATTTCATCGTCTCGGCCATGACTAGTGGCAGCAGCTTCAGCACGAGGTGGAAGTGGATCTTGATCTTTCCCTATTTTTGGAACCTCAACATTTTTGTTCTCCATATTTTAATAGGCACAACTAAAAGGCACCTCAGGTAAACAATGGAGATGGATGGATACTAGTATACTTATGGATGACGAGTGACTGACGACACAGAGGTAGCTACAGCCGTGGACTACCGTACTGCGTCTGCTAGTATAGAGATGATAATGATATAAAAAATATATATATATCACTACTGCAGGTATATATAATATAATGACGGACCTGCTGGACACTGTCAGCAGACTCCTAAACTACTAGTATGAAGAAGATAGAAAAAAAAACCCCACCACAGGTAGGTATACAATTATGGACGAGCACTGACGACACAGAGGTAGCTACAGCCGTGGACTACCGTACTGCGTCTGCTAGTATAGAGATGATAATGATCTAAAATATATATATATATATCACTACTGCAGGTATATATAATATAATGACGGACCTGCTGGACACTGTCAGCAGACTCCTAAACTACTAGTATGAAGAAGATAGAAAACAAAACCCCACCACAGGTAGGTATACAATTATGGACGAGCACTGACGACACAGAGGTAGCTACAGCCGTGGACTACCGTACTGCGTCTGCTAGTATAGAGATGATAATGATATAAAAAATATATATATATCACTACTGCAGGTATATATAATATAATGACGGACCTGCTGGACACTGTCAGCCGACTCCTAAACTACTAGTATGAAGAAGATAGAAAAAAAAACCCCACCACAGGTAGGTATACAATTATGGACGAGCACTGACGACACAGAGGTAGCTACAGCCGTGGACTACCGTACTGCGTCTGCTAGTATAGAGATGATAATGATATAAAAAATATATATATATCACTACTGCAGGTATATATAATATAATGACGACCTGCTGGACACTGTCAGCAGACTCCTAAACTACTAGTATGAAGAAGATAGAAAAAAAAACCCCACCACAGGTAGGTATACAATTATGGACGAGCACTGACGACACAGAGGTAGCCACAGCCGTGGACTACCGTACTGCGTCTGCTAATATAGAGATGATAAAGATGATTGAGATGAACAAAAAAAATATAACACTACTGCAGGTAAATATTTATATAATATAATGAATGACGGACCTGCTGGACACTGTCAGCAGAATGCGTTTATAGAATAAAAAAAAAAAACACCACTGGAGTGTTTAACTTTTTCAGGCACACAATATACTGGTGGTCACTGGTCAGTCACACTGGCAGCAAAAGTGTGCACTGTACTCCTGCTATAACTGCACCCCAGTCTCCCCCACAATTCAGCTGTGTGAGCAGTGAGCACTCAGCACAGTCAGATATACATATAGATGATATTATCATGCAGCACACTGAGGCTGAGCACAGATATGGTATGTGACTGTGTATCGTTTTTTTTCAGGCAGAGAACGGATTATATTAAATAATAAATAAAACTGGTGGTGGTCACTAGTAACTACCAGCAAAACTCTGCACTCTGAGTACTCCCTAATGCTCCCCAAAATTACTAAGTAATCAACTCAAGTGTCTCTATCTATTCTAACGGAGAGGACGCCAGCCACGTCCTCTCCCTATCAATCTCAATGCACGTGTGAAAATGGCAGCGACGCGCGGCTCCTTATATAGAATCCGAGTCTCGCGATAGAATGCGAGCCTCGCGAGAATCCGACAGCGGGATGATGACGTTCGGGCGCGCTCGGGTTAGCCGAGCAAGGCGGGAAGATCCGAGTCTGCCTCGGACCCGTGTAAAAAGGCTGAAGTTCGGGGGGGTTCGGATTCCGAGGAACCGAACCCGCTCATCTCTAATTTCTACTAGGGTTGCACAGAATGAATCTGCAACTCAGGCTTTACAGAACTCTATGGCAGTCTGACCCAGCTCTGTTACCTCAGGGCCCCCCGCTGTATAGTCCCAAAAACGTGCTCTTGCACAGATTATGCAAGATGACACGGATACCGATTCTGACACTGAGGACGGTGATGGGGATGTATTGAGGGGGGCAGCATCTCTTGCAAAAGGGGTGTAGTTGTCATAGTTGATGATAGAGGCCATTAGGGATATGTTGAATATTACTGATACAACACCTGTGCAGGTTGAGGAGGCTTACTTTACTGAAAATAAGAAAGCCTTGCTAACCTTCCCTGCGTCAAAAGAATTAAATGCTATTTTTGAAAAAGCATGGGAATACACTGAGAAAAAATTCCAGATCCCTAAAAGGGTCCTGGTGGCGTTTCCTTTCCCTGTGGAGAATAGAAAAAAAATGGGAAAACTCGTCCATTGTTGACGCGTCTGTATCCAGACTCTCAAAAAAGGTGCGCTGGCTGGGAGTTACTTCTCAAATACAAAGGCATCGCCACTGTGCGATGCTTTTGTATTTGTGCGGGGGTGGGGGGGGGTTGACTGACATGCGGGGCGGACTAGCCCTGTGCTGGGCGTCCCCCCGAATGTCGGGGAAGATGATCATAGCTGTGCTAAATTTAGCACAGCTACGATCAACTCGGAATGACCCCCATGACTGCAGGAATTTCTTCCATGTCTGTCTCAGCTCGTGGTCCGCCGATGCGGAATCCAAGAGAAGTGTGGAGACCCTAGCCTACACAGGTCAGGCTCTCTTTGGGGAAGCCTTAGATGCGTGGATCTCCACGGCTTCCTGTAAGTCACCTTTTCTTCACCTAAGCTGCACCTGCTACGAAGAAACCCTTTTCTTCAACTGCATCACAGCCCTTTCGGGCTGCCAAGCCACGAAAGGCCAGACCGTCCAACACCTTCTTTAGGGGAGGCCAGCCCAAATCCAAGAAACCGGCTGCGGCGGGTTCCCAGGAACAGAAACCTGCTTCAGGTACGCCGAAGTTCTCCGCATGACAGTAGACTGCACGCCCCGGAGGTGAGGCCGGTTTTTTGTCATGTCTGGGTGTCGTCTGGCCTGGATCCCTGGGTGCAAGATATCATGTCCCAGGGGTACAGGCTGGAATTTCAAGATCTCCCTCCTCACTGATTCTTCAGATCAGGCTTCCCAGCTTTGCTGGCAGACAGGGCTGTCCTGCAGGCAGCCGTCCAGAAGTTGATGGAGGCACAGGTTATTGTACCAGTCCCTCCTCATCTGCAAAACAAAGGTTACTATTCAAACCTTTTCGTGGTACCGAAACCGGATGGTTCGTTCAGGCCCATTCTAAACCTAAAATCGCTAAATCCCTTTCTGAAGGAGTTCAAGTTCAAAATGGAGTCTCTAAGGGCGGTGATTTCAAGTCTGGAAGAGGGGGAATTCTTGGTATCTCTGGATATCAAGGATGCGTAGCTCTACATTCCGATTTGGCCGCTGCATCAGGCTTATCTCCGATTCGCACTGTTGGACTGTCACCATCAGTTCCAGGCTCTGCCATTTGGCCTCTCCACAACACCGAGGGTTTTCACCAAGGTGATGGCGGAAATGATGGTTCTCCGCAGACAGGGGGTGAACATAATTCCATATCTGGACGATCTGCTGATAAAGGCACCGTCTAAGGAGAAGCTGTTACAGTCCATCCTTCTCACAACCCACCTGCTCAGGGAACACGGTGGGATCCTGAATCTTCCAAAATCGAATTTGGAACCAGCCAGGAGGTTGTGCTTTCTGGGAATGATCCTCGACATGGAAGTGCAGAGGGTGTTTCTTCCAGAGGAAAAAGCATTGGTGATATAAACAATGGTCCGGGATGTCCTGAAGCCAGCCCGGGTGTTGGTTCATCAGTGCATTTGCTTTCTGGGAAAGATGGTGGCCTCTTACAAGGCTCTACAGTATGGGAAGTTTCATACTCTGTCCTTCCAGCTGGATCTCCTGGACAAGTGGTTGGGATCCCATCTACATATGCACCAGAGGATAAGTCTGTCACCAAAGGCCAGGATTTCACTCCTCTGGTGGTTGCAACTACCTCAACTTCTCGAGGGCTGCAGGTTCGGGATTCAGGACTGGATCCTTCTTACCACGGATGCATGTCTCCGAGGCTGGGGCGCAGGGGAGACCTTCCAAGGAAGGTGGTCAAGTCTGGAAGCCGGCCTGCTGATAAACATTCTAGAACTAAGAGCCGTCTACAACGGTCTTCTCCAAGAGGCCCATCTTCTGAGAAATCGGGCCATTCAAGTGCAGTCGGACAATGTAACGACAGTGGCTTACATCAACCGACAGGGCGGAACGAAGAGCAGAGCTGCAATGTCAGAGGTAACAAGAATAATCCTCTGGGCAGAAAAACACGTGTTGGCACTGTCAGCAATCTTCATTCCGGGAGTAGAAAACTGGGAAGCGGACTTCCTCAGCAGAAGCGATCTCCATCCAGGAGATTGGGGACTCCATTCGGAGGTGTTCACGGAGGTAACAGATCTTTGGGGTGTACCTCAAATCGACATGATGGCATCTTGTCTCAACAAGAAGCTTCGGCGATATTGTTCCAGGTCGAGGGACCCGCAAACGGTGGCCGCCCTGGTGGCTCCGTGGGTTTTCCAGTCGAAGTACATGTTTCCACCACCCCCACTCATTCCAAGAGTGCTAAAGCTCATAAGGAGAACAAGGGTTCAAGCGATCCTCATTGCTCCAGACTGGCCAAGAAGGTCTTGGTACGCGGATCTTCTGGATCTATTGCTAGTAGAGCCGAGGCCTCTTCCTCTTCGGGAGGACCTGCTGCAGCAGGGGACGTTAGCCTATCAAGACTTACCATGGCTGCATTTGACGGCATGGAGGCGGAATGCTAGGTATTAGCTCGGAAGCGCATTCCGATCAAGGTTATTCCTATCCTGATACAGGCTAGGAAAGGAGTTACGTCTAAACATTACCATCGTATTTGGAAAATATATGTGTGAGTCCAAGAAGTTTCCTACGGTGGAGTTGCAACTGGGACGTTTTCTCCTCTTCCTGCAAGCAGGTGTGGATATGGGCCTGGGGTTGGGATCCATAAAGGTCCAAATTTCGGCCCTATCCATTTTCTTCCAGAAACAGTTGGCTGCCCTCCCTGAGGTTCAGACTTTTTTGAAGGGAGTTCTGCACATCCAACCTCTCTTTGTGCCGCCTACAGCGCCCTGGGATCTTAACGTGGTGTTGCAGTTCCTCCAGTCAGACTGGTTTGAGCCTCTACAGGAGGTTGAGGTCAAGTTTCTCACGTGGAATGCTGTCACTTTGTTGGCCTTAGCTTCTGCTAGATGTGTGTCGGAGTTGGGGGCTTTGTCCTGTAGAAGCCCATACTTGATCTTCCATGAAGATAAGGCTGAGCTTCGGACACGTCAGCAGTTTCTTCCGAAGGTTGTGTCGGCATTTCATATCAACCAACCTATTGTGGTGCCAGTTGCTACTGACTCCTCAAGTTCATCAAAGTCCTTGGATGTTGTAAGGGCTCTGAAACTCTATGTAAAGAGGACTGCTCGTCACAGAAGATCGGACTCTGTTTGTCCTGTATGATCCCAAGAAATTTGATTGTCCTGCTTCTAAGCAGACAATCTCTTGCTGGATCAGGTTCACTATCCAGCATGCGTATTCTACGGCAGGATTACAGTGTCCTACGTCTGTTAAGGCCCACTCTACTCGTAAGGTGGGTTCTTCCTTGGCGGCTGCCCGGGGTGTCTCAGCTTTACAGCTTTGCCGAGCGGCTACTGGGTCTTGGTTGAACACGTTTGCAAAGTTCTACAAGTTTGATACTTTGACCAAACTTCAGGTCCTCAACAGCCAATCAGTTCTGCAGGAGCCTCCGCGCTCTCCTTCTCGTTCTGGGAGCTTTGGTACATCTCCATGGTACTAATGTGGACCCCAGCATCCTCTAGGACGTAAGAGAAAATAGGATTTTGGTTACCTACCAGTAAATCCTTTTCTCGTAGCCTGCAGAGGATGCTGGGCGCCCGCCCGCCCGCCCAGCGCTTCGTTTTCCTGCTATCGTTATTTGGTTCAGTACAACTTCGTTTTAGTTGAGTACTGCATTGTTACTTGGTAAGTAATATTTCAGCAGTTGCTGAGTTTCAAGCTAGTTAGCTTGATGTGCCTTGTATGTGTGAGCTGGTGTGAATCTTGCCACTATCTGTGTAAAATCCTTCTCTCGAAGATGTCCGTCTCCTCGGGCACAGTTCTAGACTGAGTTTGGTAGGAGGGACATAGAGGGAGGAGCCAGCCCACACTCTCAAACTCTTAAAGTGCCAATGGCTCCTGGTGGACCCGTCTATACCCCATGGTACTAATGTGGACCCCAGCATCCTCTACGGACTACGAGAAAAAGATTTACCTGTAGGTAACCAAAATCCTATTTTTTTTGTGGCTCACACATGCCTCCACTGTGGTAATGAAATGGGGTAATCCACCACCAACCATTGGAAAGTCTATCTGGAGTTCACTTTGTCACAAATCCTGCACCATGTCACTGCTAAGCAGGACATGTTCTATCACCTGTCCCAGTATTGTAGATGTGTAAAAGTACTCTATGTGCTTAAACAATTATATATATATATATATATATATATATATATATTAAAATGTCTATGCAGGTGTAAAAAAAATGCTGCAAAGTAAAAATGCTTTCAAAAATAGAAGCGTTAATAGTTTATTTTTATCTGTGAATCGCCTTCAAAACAGCATCAATTCTTCTAGGTTCACTTGCACACAGATTTTAAAGGAACTCGGCATGGAGGTTGTTCCAAACATCTTGGAGAACTAACCACAGATCTTCTGTGGATGTATCATCACTGCCAAGACTTCTTGTTCTTCTTTATGCTGAAGATAGTTCTTAATGACATTGGGCCTAATTCAGAGTTGATTGCAGCAGCAAATTTGTCAGCAGTTGGGCAAAACCATGTGCACTGCAGGGGGGACAGATATAACGTGCAGAGAGAGTTAGATTTGGGTGGGGTGTTGTGTTCAAACTGAAATCTAAATTGCAGTGTAAAATAAATAAAGCAGGCAGTATTTACCCTGCACAGAAAAAAAATAACCCACCCAAATCTAACTCTCTCTGCACATGTTATATCTGCCTCCCCTGCAGTGCACATGGTTTTGCCCAACTGTTAACAAATTTTGCTGCTGCGATCAACTCTGAATTACCCCTATTGGCTGTATGTTTGCATCGTTATCCTGCTGCAGAATAAATTTGGAGCCAATCGGACATCTCCCTGATGGTACTGCATGATGGATAAGTACCTGCCTGTATTTCTCAGCATTGTGGACACCATTAATCCTGACCAATTCCCAAACTCCATTTGCTGAAATCAGGGCGCTTTAAGAGAGGAGGAGGCCCGTGTTCAGCCTCCTCCGTTCAGGCCCCATCCTCTCTGCCCAGAGCGCTGTAGAGTCTAAGCACTAGAGGGCTCAGACTCTACTGCGCATGCGTAGATCTCCGGGAAAATGGCACGGTGGCCATTTTCCCTGAGATTTCTCTACTGCGCTTGCGCAAAACTTTGTGAAAATGGTCGCTGAGCCATTTTCACAGTTTTCACAGCGCTGCAGATGCTGGCGCTGGACTCCGGAGGGGTGAGTATTTTAAAAATGGGTGCAGCGTGTGCAGTGGGGGCCCCCTCTGGACTCAGGGGCCCGTGCTGCACCGCATACACTGCACCCATTATAGAAAAGCTAATGGCTGAAATGCAGCCCCAAACTTGCAAGGAACCTCCACCATGCTACACTGTTGCCTGCACTCCTTATTGTGCCATTCTCCAGCCCTTCGGCCAACAAACTATATTTGTGTTTGTATTTCCTATTATTTTTTTTTAAACAGCCTGTAACATGGCAGGTAAAAGCTATTGGCTGGTACTTTATCTCCACCCAGTTTATCTCTCTCTAAGGCTTAGTACATAGACCCCAGAGTGTACAGAATATAGTGATCACATGAACCATGCCTAGAAGCATCATGGAATAATTTCCAAAGGAGCAGATGTACTATAACAGACTTGTATCCACCTGTGGTGACTCACTGGCCAGGAAAGCAATGAGATTACACAATGGGGTAAATTTACTAAGATGGGAGTTCTATTTAAGATGGGATGTTGCCCATAGCAACCAATCAGATTCCATGTACTATCATCTAGAAGGTGCTAGATCAATGAGAAGTAGAATCTGATTGGTTGCTATGGGCAACATCCCATCTTAAATAGAACTCCCATCTTAGTAAATTTACCCCAATGAGTAGTGTAGGAAGGCGTGAGAGGGCTCCTCCATTGTATATTAGACCCTTCTGCAACTTGTGCTTGTTCGTGTTTTAAATGTGTTTTTAATATTTGTAATATTGGTCCTATACTAGTAATCATTTCCCATAGCCATTGGAGCAATGTTGACACATTGGGGGTCATTCAGACCTGATTGCACGCTGCATTTTTTCGCAGTCGTGGGATTGGGTCAGAACTGCTCATGCGTGTGACCCGCAATGCGCAGTGGCGTTGTCCGCCATCGATGTATCCTACGAAGAAAGCAATCACACCGGCGATCGCAAGAAGATTTACAGACGGAAGGCGTTCGTGAGCGGCAACTCACCGTTTTCTGTGAGTGTCCAGAAAAACGCAGATGGGCCCAGCCGTTTCCAGGGAGGGTTCCTGATGTCACCAAGATCCCAGATCGTTGCAGCGGCTGAGCAAGTCCTGGGCTGTGCAGAAACTACACAAACTCTTGTTTGTGCAGCTCCCTGCACAGCCGATCGCACCCCTGCATGGCGTTTTCCCCTCCCCTGTAGGCGGCGATTACCTGGTCGCAGCAGTGCAAAAAATAGCCTACGTGCGACCAGGTCTGAATTAGGCCCATTGTGCCATCACTTAGGCTTCTTACTCTGCAGGCAGGAGGTGGCGGCATCCCCTAATTGGACTTGGTAGCGGCTCTTGCCACAGGCAAGCAGGACTTTTACCCAGGGCGCCGCTGTCCCAAGGGCACCGCAGCCGCCGAGGCAAGAGCCGCTACTGTGTCCAGATGGCAGCGGCGGTGGTTAGGAAAAGGTCCTCTCCGCGAAGGGAAGCTAGACACAGTGAGGTAGCGTCTAGTTTCCCTTCGCGGAGAGGACCTTTCCCTGCTACTGGAGCCTGCCGTGCGGTGCGCCTGACGTCATCGCGCACGGCAGTTTAGGACAGTCATAGACGCTGGGGGTCATTATTGACGTCTAGTGTCTATGCGCTTCTATGGATCCGAGGAGCGGCGGCGGAAGACGGACGGCAGCAGTGGTCGGGAAACAGGAACGGGGCTGGTGAGTATTCTTGATTTTATTTTATTTTTACTAGGGGCACAGCAATGGGGGCAAAACTAATGGGGGTACAACAGCTACTGGGGGCAAAACTAATGAGGGCGCAGTACTGGGGGCACAGCTGCAGGGAGCCCAACAACTAATGGGGGCACAACTAATGAGGGCACAGTACTGGGGGCAAAACTACTGGGGACACAGCTGTAGGGGGCGCAACAGCTACTGGGGCACAACTACTGAGGGCGCAGTACTGGGCGCACAGCTGCAAGGGGCACAGCTACTGGGGGCACAACAGCTACTGGGGACACAACTACTGAGGGTACAGTACTGGGGGCACAACAGCTACTCGGGGCAAAACTACAGGGAGCAAAACTGACCATGCCGCTTCCCTATGAAGCCATGCCCCTATTTTTGATGCACGCCTGAGGCGCGCACTAACTCTTTTTCACCTTGGGGGGGGGGGGGCGCCAAAAGAACCTTTCGCCCTGGGAGCCACAAGGTCTAGAACCGGCCCTGCTTGGACTGAAAGTGTAGTGCTCAGGGGCAGATCTAATATGAAACTAATGAAGCTCCTAGCGCTGGTACCCCATTGCATATTGTTTATTTTATAGCGTGGTCTGACAAACCCCTTCCAGCTGCTGTGGTATTTCCAGTGGGTAATATATCTATTTCTTTTGTTTCATTAAGCTTCAGGGTACCTGATCCTTGAGGGGCCCATTTTCACCTTTTGTTTTTATGTACCGTATGGTTATAGCTCGTCGTTGTATACATTTTCCTTGTACTATTTTTTTTATAGAACATAGATTTGTGTTATTCAGTCTCATTTTAATTTGTTAGGTTTCTAGTACAGCATAGCTGCTATTACAGCTTGGATGCACGGTGCTTAGTACTGCAGGAGCTGCTGGGAGTTGTAGTCAAGCTCTGTGATTTGCGCTCTGTAAGTAGCATGAAACGTGTATCCACTTTAAACTACAATTTCTGACAGCCTGCAGAACTTCTCTTTGTGACATTCTCAGGAATGGCGGCGCCTGAGAGGGCCCGTTCTAAGATGGAGGCTGGGACAAGAAGGCGTCTAATAAGGTAATACTGCTGGCACTGAGCGGCATGTGCTGCCAGGTAATTATTGAAGAGGGGGAGAGAGTGCTGTAAGGTGATTATTGAAGTGGGGGTGCTGTGAGGTAAGTATTGAAACGGGGGTGTTTGTGAGGTGATTACTGAAGGGGATGCTGTTAGGTGATTATTGAATGGGGGGAGTGCTGTGAGATGTAGAAATTAAAGGGGCAGTGGGGATGCTGTAACCAAACCTGCCCCGCAGAGTCTCTCACCCCATCACCCACCACATCTGCCCCCGCAAACTCTCTCACCATGCCAAATACCTGACCTGTCCCCGCAGACACAGGCTGGTGGGAAGGAGTTACCTGTTTGTCCCATTTTCAAGGACTCCATTCTCTGCCATTTGGGCCTCGAGGTCTTTGTAAATGCAGCAAGGCCATTTGGACCTTGTTGGATGTTGCTGTATTTTTGCTGGTTGCGAAGCGGCCCCCATAACAGTTCAAGCTTCAGAGCCCAAAAAATGTAGATCTGCCATGGAAGCGTTACATCATAGCCAAGCACCATACTCCCAGTGAGGCACCTACATCAAAGCCAAGCACCATACTCCCAGTGAAGCACCTACATCAGAGCCAAGCACCATACTCCCAGTGAAGCACCTACATCATAGCCAAGCACCATACTCCCAGTGTAGCACCTACATCACAGCCGAGTACCATACTCCCAGTGCAGCACCTACATCATAGCCAAGCTCCATACTCCCAGTGAAGCGCCTACATCAAAGCCAAGCACCATACTCCCAGTGAAGCACCTACATCATAGTCGAGCACCATACTCCCAGTGTAGCTCCTACATAATAGCCAAGCATCATACTCCCAGGTTAACGCCTACATCACAGCTAATAACCATACTCCCAGTTAAGCACCTACATCATAGTCGAGCACCATACTCCCAGTGTAGCACCTACATCATAGTCAAGCACCATACTCCCAGTGAAGTGCCTCCATCAAAGCCAAGCACCATACTCCCGGTGTAGCGCCTACATCACAGGCAAGCACCATACTCCCGGGGGAGCGCCTACATCACAGCCAAGCACCATACTCCCGGTGTAGCACTTACTTTACAGCCAAGCACCATACTCCCGGTGTAGCGCCTACATCACAGCCAAGCACCATACTCCTGATGTAGCGCTTACATCACAGCCAAGCACCATACTCCCGGTGTAGCACCTACATCACAGCCAAGCACCATACTCCCGATGTAGCGCTTACATCACAGCCAAGCACCATACTCCCGGTGTAGCGCCTACATCACAGCCAAGCACCATACTCCCAGTGTTTCTCTGGCACACTATCGGAGCAACCCTATGTCCATCACAACTAAGCTGCCATGGCCAGTGAAGCTGCGTTCACGAACACAGTCACTGGCTGCAAGACGGCCACAAACCGGTCACTACACACTTGCATTTCTGTAGCCACCCCCATTACTTCCCACAAATGGTCACTGTTCTATCAATCACTCTGCATCCTTATTCACACTGTGTCCACTATGGCATGTGTCTGACATGCACAGTGCCACTCAGATGCATGTGCGGTAGAGAAACCATCAGCCCACTGCAAAGATATCAGACATGCACCCACCTCTGAGTCAGGCCCCATATGCTGAGAGCAAAGGTCGGATTAGCGGCTTACACATACAGCACAATTGTTTTTTGTATCAGCAGCAGAAACTGGCAGTTTACATCTTTGGGTACATTCTGGGTGTAAAGCTCATTTTGGTTTTATGCTAAGCAACCACAAATGCATCTGAAATGTACATTATGTAGAATGAGGAACCATTACTCATATGGTACCCACACTGACATTTATAATGTCTTCTTGGCGGGAAGCTCTGTCCCACCTGTCATGGTCTGCTGCCCTAACTACCCCTTTTATATTCACTTATAATGTGCAACATGTTATTGTTTCTCAAGTATGTATTACTGTTACATCTTCAGACAAAGTGATAAAAGTAACTCTCAGCCACAAGCCAGACACAAGGACAGCATTCTCTAGGGCAGTGGATCCCAAACACGGTCCTCATGGCACCCCAACAGTCCAGGTTTCAGGTATATCCCTGTATAAGTACAGATACAGTAGTATAACCAAATTGAGGTACAAATGTAGTCACCTGTGCTTTAAGCATGGATATACCTAAAACCTGGACTGTTAGGAGGGCTTTGAGTGCCGCATTTGGGAACCACTGCTATAGAGGAAGAACTTGGGAATGTCCTTAAAATATCTAATAAAACAACTAAACATTTTAAACATAATATATTGCAATATCTTTATTACAGATGTAAACATTCCCTTTTCTGGCTTTTTTTATTCAATATAAAGGTAGCATTTGCAGATATTGGAGTAACCAAAGTCTATTTAACACACACACACACACACACACACACACACACACACACACACACACACACACACACACACACACACACACACTATAAATATGGCAGTACCTTGATATAGTATACAGTATGACAGTAAGGGTGGGAGCAGGGATGGACAGAGCTAGTGCTGCTGGCAGCTGCTATAAGGAGCCCTGACTCACAGAGTCAGTGTAGCCTGTGTTTACTGCTCTGTTGCCCGGCACTGCAGCGGCAGCAGATCGTCAGACAGGGACGGGACGGCAGAGAGGCATGCCGCAAGTGTAATGAAGGCAACAAAGCGGAGACCAACCGGACCAAGCAAGTGATGGGGCCCCCCTGAAGCTCGGGACCTGGGAGGGATGTCCCCTTTGACCCCCCCTGTCGCCGGGCCTGATGGTCAGTCCAAACAATTACAGTAATAGCTTAACCAGGGATTGGTTTATGAATCAGGTAGAACAGAAGGATTATTATTATTATTATTACATTTTATTTATAGGGCGCCACAAGTGTTTCGCAGCGCCGAACAAAGGACAGTACAGGGAGACAAAACTTAGCATTACAGTAAATAAATAACAAAAATAGAGTACAGGTAACAAAGAGCACCACAATTCTCAAAACATAATACAGCTTAGATGTAAGTAGCGAGGGAGTAATCATCGTACTACTAGGAGCTGGTGGCCATAGATGGAGATGAGCCTTTACCATAAGGAGAAAATGCGGGCAAGGATGGTCGCTGAGTAGGGGAGAGCTGTCGAGTGAAATGTGTCCAGAAGAGGGCTTTGACAACAAGAGGAAAGAGGGCCCAGCTCTGAAGAGCTAACAATCTAGTGGGGAGGGGCGACAGACAGATGACATGAGGTGCAAGCAAGCGGGAGGAAGCATGATGGCAGTATACAAGCAAAGCAGAGATGTTCAAGGCATGAGGCAGGGGGATGGAGGAGCAGCCTCAGGACTAGGTTATGCATCGGAAGGGTACGCTTTGATAAATAGGTGGGTTTTCAGTGCCGTTTGAAGCTTTGCAAGGTTGGGGAGAGTCTAATGGAGCGGGGGAGCGCGTTCCACTGAAGGGGTGCAGCACGGGCAAAATCTTGAACTCGTGCATGGGAAACAGTGACCAGGGTAGAGGAGAGGCGACGGTCATCAGCCGACCGTAGGGGGCGGGAGGGAGTATGAAGGGAAAGGAGGTTGGAGATGTAGGGAGCAGTGGAATTAGAGATGGACTTGTATGTGAGGGTGAGGAGTTTGAAGAGGATTCTGAAGGGGAATGGTAGCCAGTGTAGATTTTGTTGAAGGGGAGTGGCAGATGTGGAGCGGCGGGAGAGGAAGATAAGCCTAGCTGCAGAGTTGATAGATTGGAGGGGAGCGAGATGGGAGCAAGTGAGGCCAGTGAGGAGAACATTGCAGTAGTCGAGTCGTGAGATGACCAGTGAGTGGATGATAAGTTTAGTTGCACTCTGGGAGAGAAATCGCCTGATGCAAGCAATGTTGCATAGCTGGAACCGACAGGATTGCATCAGAGCTTGGAAGTGGGGTGCAAAGGAGAGTGAGGATGTGAAACAACACAGGGCTGGTACATGCAGTATAGGATAGACCCTGCCACGAGTGCATAAATTCAGGTGGTGTGCGGTGGGATCGAGCACGCACCAGCAGAAACATGCAGTGGTGGCAGTGGAACTTGTAGTACGGCCACTGGTGGTACCAAGCAATGTCTGGCACAATCTCCTCTTGGGAGACACTTAGGGGCACATCCTTACTATTCAGAGGATGGCAGAGGAAGATGTGCAGTAATGGCATGCACATGCACTAGCACATTCGGGTCAGTGGTACCATATGCCCAGTTGCTCTCAGCTGTTTTTGTTGGGGCCACAGCAGCTAAGAGAAGAGCAAAGTGCTCTCCTCAACAATAAAAGCCTGTCCCAGTAAGAGTAAAAAAATCATACAGTAGATGACGTTATCACTTTTCTGCTGGTTGGCCTATTGTGTATCTGTGAGTTGTGTAATTACAGCGTGAAGCTACCAGGGAGGGGATTTGAAGATCTCTTTTCAGCTAATAACTTGCAGTACTGTAGTCTAGAAGCTATGTTGGCAAACAGTGGGTGTAACACAGGCCCCTTAGAAAGCTTTTGCAATCAAAACAATAGATTAGTAAATGGTGGTGAGGCTTACATTTTGCAGCAATCCTCTGAAAATGTCTTTCCAGAAAATTGACCATAAAATATCTTAACAAATAGTCCCCTGTATGGGGTGGGTGGGCTGGACTGCACACCCTAATTCTAAACATAATAAGAGGCGCTACCATGCTGAGACGTAGTGCCACACAGAAAAAGGGAAAATGCAGGTGCACACTCTAAGCACTAAGACCACTGGTAATCAGAACAATTATAATAAACTGCAATTTAACATGACCTAAAAGTGAGGTTTTTAGCATAAATTTGGGCCGAAAATATGGTCTCACCTACAACAGCCACGTGACCTCATCAGGTAGGTCTCTAACATTCATAGGGTTCAAGTCCAGATCACAGGACTCTTCAGGCCTGCACAACCCAATCACCCCATGTGTGATGCCAGCATGGTAGTACCTATTAGGGTGTGCAGTCTAGTCCTGCCATATATTCTATATTGTGTACATATATGTACAGGTGAAGGCAGAAACGCCATCAGCTTGGACTAGCACAAGTTCTTGGGTGTTTTTAATTAGTATAAGACCATGCATTTGCAGTCTGCATATTGGAATAGGCGCTATAAAGGGTATGTCCTGGATACATTTGTACGGGTGGTATTCAGTATGCCGGCTGTTGGGATCCCGGTGCTTAGTACACCGGCACCGGAATCCCAACACCCGGCATACCGACAACTATTCTCTCTCTTAGGGGTCCATGACCCCCCCTGGAGGGAGAATAAATAGCGCCCCCGCAAGGGGCTCATTTGCGCTCACCCAGCTGCCGGCATGCTGGCGGTCGGGATCCCGGTGCCTGTATGCTTGGCGCTGGGATCCCGACCGCCGGCCACTCATACTACACCCATTTATACTGTACTATATGTTAGCATTAGGAATGGGTACAGGGCATGGCGCCCCTGGGTTGAGGTGCTGTGGGGCTTCATACTGCACGCTCCCTAGGCTTAGTGCTGGTAATGGAAAAAAATCAAGGCAACCCCTCGCTCTCTGCCCTGTTACCCCCCCCCCCCCCCCCCCCATTGTTCTAATATCAACCTGTGCAGGAGTGCTATTGTTTCCATTTCTTTATTTTTAACTTAATCATACGGAACCAGGTAAGATCTTGCTTTCCATATCTGGTGCATTTTTGGTGACTTCAAAACCCCCTGGCTATTACATCTGCCAACGGGAAACTCATCAGGAAAATCACTGGAATTGTGCCAGATTTTTTGTCTAGATTTTTTTTATATTGGAGGCTATTGCATCCCCTCCTACAGTATATCTTCTGAGCTCTGCAACATTAAACTTAGCTTGCAAATAAAAATTATATATATATATATATATATATAATTTTTTTTAAATGTATTAATAATCTTTTATATAGCAGCTACATATGACGCATGACTTTCCAGAAAAATGTTAATCATGATACATACAATGTCATATGTATTCATTAACCTGTTTCACAGCCACACCGCAGCATGGTGTAACGTGTACGTTACATATACAGTATGACAGTTCCATTATCTTTGTAGTTGCTGCAGGTAAATGTTGCAATAGATATTACTTCCATAGTAGTATGCTAGGCTTTGTATAAGGGGGGTCATTCCGAGTTGATCGCTCGCTGACGATTTTCGCAGCGCAGCGATCAGGTGAAAATGCAGCATTTATGCGCATGCGTATGGGCTGCAATGCACACGCGCATCGTACGGGTACAAAGCCTGTTGTGGTTGTGCACAGGTTCTAGCAAAGTTTTTCTTTGGTCACTTTACAAAAATATATCAAAAATAAAATAAAAAAAATTCCTAGAGGTCTCAGGATCTTCAAGACTTTAGCCTTTACTGATGATTCTATACTGAAATCTAAATGGGATTCAACATTAGATGATTGTTCTTTTGCATTAATGGAACTATTGGTAAATTTCCGTAGAGAGAAAACTACATTACTCTCTCAGGAAATAGAAGAAACTAAAAAATGCCTCAGTGTGTATGTAGACCATCCACAATTTCAGCATAATGATGCTAAATTGAATCACAAAATAGAACTATATGAAAAGGAAGTGATTGATGGTAAAAATAGGAAGTTTAATAGAGACACTGAGGATTACAATCAGGACAAAGTCCGCAGTTATAATAAGCTATTTCATGCATCTAACAGAGGGAGATCTAGGAGTATCTCAAATCGGAGACCTTTTAAAAATAACAGTCCCTATATTAACAGAATGGCGCAGAGAGAACAGAAATATCAGTTTGAGAGACACCCAAACTCATTTATTGCACCAAGACAGGAGTCTAGACAAATGACCTCACAGGGAGATCCCCTGATAGATTTATCGGTCAGGCCTAAAACTCTCATGAAAATACATTCCCCCCTAAAAAATGGGGAGTTGGCCACTAATTCTAATCTTTTTTTACAGAAAGAACAGAGGCTTCCAAAATACAGATTGCCTTACCACATACAAAATCGGTACGAAGCTCTCAGAGTAGATTCCCCAAAAAGAGCAAGGGAAGAAAATTTAGAGGATGCAGAGGAGGCAGTAGGATACAAAGAAAAAAAGCGAGATCTGAGACCGTGAGCCAAACTAACATCTACAATCTGTCCTCCATTCAAATTAGTGAGCCTGAGTCTAAATTATTAGCTAAAGGCCTCAAATTTTCCCCTTCCAGACCACCCGCTTTTTTTAATTTATTTGTGGAACTTAACACTTGTATACGAACTCTAGCACGTAAAAGATATTTTGCCACTAAAAATCTCACGAGATGCAAACAGGATGGTTCACCCATCCTATTGGATGATCAGGATAGAACTAGCCTTAATATGTTGGAATCCCTTCTTCTTGAGAATGATTCATCTCTTTCTCCTGTGCAGATTTACAATCAAGAACGCATTAACAAGCGCACTCATATTTTTAGGAATAAATCCCAATTTTTTCCCCTTCATCATAGGAGTCCCCCTATAGACATATTTTACAGAAAGACAATTGACGACTTTAATAACTTATGCCAAAGGGAGATGAGGAAATTTAAGTATAGACAGAATTTGTCTGTTCAGGAGAGACTAGCTCTGCAGAAACTTGCCAATGACCCCTCCCTTGTCATTAAGCCGGCAGACAAGGGAGGGGGCATTGTTATCCAGAACACTGAGGATTATCTGTCTGAGGCCTATAGGCAGCTTGATGATGGTATTACCTATGTCAAGTTGCCTACTAACCCCACGCAAGATTTCCATAAAATGTTAACAACATTAGTCAAGGGAGCCCTAGATGGGGATGTCATCAATAAGGAAGAATTTAGATTTTTAGTCCCTACCCACCCGATCACTCCCACATACTATCACTTACCTAAGATTCATAAATCACTCACTGCACCGCCTGGTCGTCCCATTATTTCTGGTGTTGGGTCCCTCACATCTAATTTATCCCACTTTGTTAATTATTTTTTACAGCCATTAGCCACATCACTACGTTCTCACATTAAAGATACCACTTTTTTTTTAAACACGATAGCAGATATTAAATGGAAAAGTTCATTTTTCTTTATGACCTGTGATGTACAGGCACTTTATTCCAATATTCCACATCATAAAGGTATTGCCATTATAGCTGAATTCCTCCTGAAAACAGATTCTATTGATTCAGAATTACAGAAATTTTTACTGGATTCGATTGCATTTATACTTTCGCATAATTATTTTGTTTTTAATAAATCATATTATTTACAGATCCTTGGGACGGCCATGGGGACGAGGTTCGCGCCGAGCTTCGCTAACCTCTACATGGGCGCCTTTGAGGCTCGCCATGTTTGGGGGCGGAACCTCGGCGCGGACCTCGTCTACATAGACGACTTGTTTTTTATTTTTGATGGCGATATATCCTTATCTTCCCACATTATCAATACATTTAATGATAATAATTTTAATTTGCGGTTCACTGGCACTGCACACTTATTTTCTATCTCCTTTCTTGATATCTCTTTAAATATAGTCGAGGATAGAATTTCCACCAAAACGTTCCGTAAGGAGGTGGATACTCTGAATTTTATCCACTATCAGAGTTCACACCATAAACCTTGGCTTAACAATATTCCCTTTGGACAGCTGAGACGCATTAAGCGTAATTGTAGTGATCTACTAGACTACCAGTTACAAGCTGATGAGCTTTCATCATCAATTCAGAATAGGGGTTACCCAGTAGAACTAATTAAAAAAGCACGGGAGAAGGTAGATGCTTTGGATAGAAAGGACCTTTTAGTATCTAAAAATCACTGCCTGAAATTTGACTCGGATCAACCGCACTTCATGTCTCAATACAATTGCTCCTCGGTTAAGATTAGAAACATTATTCGGAATAATTATCCTATTCTTCTTACAGATCAGGTTCTTAGATCCCAATTAAAAGATACTCCATCGGTTATCTTTAAGAAATCTAATAGTTTGCAACGACATCTTGCCCCTAGTCTATTCATAGACAAGAGAAATATTGATACCACTGTAGCTCAGGCCAAAAGTGACCAATGGTTACCTAAAATAGTAGGATGCTACAAATGTGGTGCTAATCAATGTTTAACTTGTTCTTACATTCAGAATAATACCAAATGTTTCTCTTCTACGGATTCTTTACAATTTGAGATACGTTCACACATCAATTGTAATAGTACCTTCGTTATCTATATGCTGGTTTGTAAATGTAACCTAATATATGTCGGCAGAACGACACGGAAACTAAAGATCAGATTTCTTGAACATAGACGTAACATCCAGAAAGGTCTTTTGTTTCACAGTGTATCGAGACATTTTCTTGATAAACACCAAAAAAACCCAGAAGAAGTCCAACTAATAGGTATTGAAACCATCAAACCTACAGTACGGGGAGGGGATAGATATAGGAAATTATGTCTTAGAGAGAACTATTGGATTCATAAGTTAAGAACTCTCACGCCTGAAGGATTAAATGAATGTATTTAATTTGATTTACCCTGATTCTCTCATGCTATCACTCTCTCATTTACTCATCATTTCAGTTATTGGCTTTTGTTAGACATCACTGTTCAATTCTGTACTCATTTGACTGTTGTTTGTGTCTGCTTTAATTACAATTAATGGTCAGTAATTATTATTTGTCTGGACACACTGATTTATATATATATAAGGGTGGAAGTTATTTATAGACATAAGGTCTTCTAGTCATATATTAGCCATTGGTTCCCCCTGCTTTCTAAATATACTCTTTTTAGTCGCTTATTTAGCCGATTGTCTAACTAATGAGAATACAACATAAGATGTAAATGTGCACATTGTTCACTTGTCCTGCTCAGTGGCGCACTCCGTTGAGCCACTGAGCTCTGAAGTTGGAAGTCCCCATGTTCGAACCCAAATGAGGACGATATAAGTAAAAGTACTTTTTATTATTAGTTGAGTCGCGCTTTTTGATTAGATATATTTATATTGCTGATATTAGCGCATTAATTTTATTTTCCCTTATTAGGGATTCTGAACCTTTGATGTTGCTTATACTGTGACATATTTGATTATTTAAACTATCGGGTATACTAGATTAGAAGCAGAGGTTCATTAATTGGATATCTAATTCCATTTCTGTGATGAATTTTTTACCTGAGTATTTTATGCAACTTCAATTAGACTTAATATTTTTACTATATAAAGTGAATAAGGTTTTTTATATCTGCCTGAAATGAATTGGGATTCTATAGCAAGTCGTGTCTGCCGTGTTTGATCAATTAGTATAAGTATTGTAATACTGATAAGAGAGCCAACGTTACTGAGTTCTATTGTAATTAGACACTGATTTTTGACAGCTGTTTACTCTGAGTTCAGAGCTTAAATACCGCACACTTTGGAAGCAGGAAATCACCTTTGAAAAAGTCATGTGGAGCGTGACGAAACGCGTTAGGACCTGCCTCTTCACACACCTTGCACAGGTGTCTTCTACAGTGCATCTACCTCACACCCGGATGGTTAATCCCTGATGCCTCATTGCAAGTAGAAGCATTTACGGATCCCGAGACTCCCAGCCAGCCCACAACACACGGCGCGGCTTTTCCTCTCCGCTGCATAGCTAACGTGGGCAACGCAGGACAACTGACCGGGGACACCCGGATCACTTACCAGCCCACCGGAGAGGTATTAACCATTGTATTAACGGGTGCTGCACAGTTAACCAGTTCCGGAACTTTATTTGTGTCACGGACCTTCCAGTGTCTGAATAGCAGCCAGCATCGGCAACTGTGGATATAGACTGCTGCCCATATTCCATTCATTATTACACCGGAAGATTTCCAGTTCATCTGACACTCTGTGACAAGGGTTGTGTGCCTTTTAATATCCTTTATTTATTTTTATTTTTATTTATCTGCAGTTATTGGTATTAAATTGGTAAAAATATTTTTTATTAAACAGTCATTTCTATACGTTGGCTCTCTCTTCTTTATATTTCTGATATACAGCGCAGCCGTTTTTTATGTATTTTTTCTCTTTGTTTCGCAACTACACATAGTTGGTCGGCAAGCGCAGTAACTCAGAAATGTAATTATTTAATTATTACACATTCATACATATTTCATGTGGTATTAAATTGACACAGGCGCTTTTTCAGCAGTTAATAGATTCTACAAAGTTTTTCTTCACACTCACGGCCGCAAGAAGATTGACAGAAAGGGGACGTTTCTGGGTGTCAACTGACCGTTTTCAGGGAGTGTTTGCTAAAACGTGTCTGAAAAAACACAGGCGTGGCTGGGCGTTCGCTGGGCGGGTCAAATCCGGACACGAATAGGCTGAAGTGATCGCAAGCGCTGAGTAGGTTCAGAGCTACTCTGAAACTGCACAAACTGTTTTTGCAGAGCTCGGTTGCACAAGCGTTCGCACTTCTGCTAAGCTAAAATACACTCCCCAATGGGCGGCGGCATAGCGTTTGCACGGCTGCTAAAACTAGCTAGTGAGCGATCAACTCGGAATGACCCCCAATATTCCTTGCAGGTAGTATTTATATATCCTACAGGACAATAACCATATTACATATAAATGGCCCAAATCTTTTGCTTTTTAACACAATGCACCTTTCAGTTTTATTTTTCATTCATCAACATGTATATTGCATATCCCAACTGTCCCGATTTTCGCGGGACAGTCCCGTTTTTTGGGGACTGTCCCGCTGTCCCACCCGCGGGCCGCAGTGTCCCGCGGTGGGGGGGGGGCAGTTGGGAGGCTCTGTCTGTCGCTGCCCTGCGCATGCGCACAGCGTCTATTCAGGGGAGTCAAAGGGAGAGGGGGCATGCCAGCGGCTCACAGAGCGCTGGGCATGCCCCCTCAGTGATGAAAATGGGGGCGTGGCTCGCGATCGCGGTCCTCCCGTGAAGCCACGCCCCTTTCTTAGGTCACACCCATTTTCCGGGAGCGCGCGCCGCGCGTGTGTCCCTCTTTGAAGAAACACAAAGTTGGGAGGTATGATATTGTAAGATCCAGGCCCTGCTGTGCAATGGGCCTAATTCAGACCTGATCGCTTGGCTGTGTTTTCGTACAGCCTGCGATCAGGTCTGAACTGCGTATGCACCGCAATGCACAGGCGTGTCGGTCCACAGCGACGGATGGTGCGAGAAAAGTGATTGCACGGGCGATCACAAGGTGACTGACAGGATGAGGCCGTTTGTGGGTGGCAACTGACTGTTTTTAAAACCACTGTCAAAGTCAGAAAAATATCACGATGCACACTGCCATATTTGCACCTCATACAGGTCCGCGCTGCGCATGCGTGCGCTCTCCCGTGCGTGCGCATACTCGCTGTTGCGGGCACCCGCAGGCGCATGGTATGTGCATTTACGGTAGAGTTTATGTGTTCGTAGCGTGCGACTCAATCGTTACATATTTTCACCATATAATGTATTTTGTAGATTATGGTCCCTTTGATAGAATCTGAAAGTTTGGTTAATGTAGCATGTTCATGGACAGAGAAATCCCTCTTTGTTTGATACGAAGGGTCAGACAGGGGTAATACAGTGGTGTTTAGTATCCGTCGGAAGAGTATTTAATTAGCAATATTCCGGTGTTGGTTTGAAGCGAATTAATCGCTCGTGCGAATAGTTATGGACATAAGAAGTTTATGTCCATTTACTATTATTTGCACTTACTTATCCATGCGGCGGGAAACCCAGTTTCCCACCCACCTGAGCAGTTGGAAATTGTCACAGCCCACCTGTATGAATCAACCTATGACCTTTTGTTATAATGCGAGGAGGAATTCCTGTGTCCAATGAACAAGGAGATTGTAGGGACCATTGAATTGTATTGTGTGTGGGGCATAAATAGACAAGCCGATCACATCCAGCTCTCACTCTTCAACGGTTCTCATTGCTGATAATCGGGAGCTGGATGTCCAGAGGCGCATGCGATCGTTCCCCTTTGTGCGTAAGTTTTCTCCGGAACCATATTGTCTTTGTTGTTATTATGGGCCATATCTCTCTCTCTCTCTCTTCTCCTCTTTCTCTCGTATTCTCTTAAACGTAATAGTATTGTATTGTATTTCCTGTGTAGTTACCTGGTTAGTTAGTCTATGTTATATTGTAGTGTATGACTTGTACTGTATTATTCTTTTTGCAAGTATAACATTCATATAAGGCGTTAGACCCTAAGCCCGGTAGTTGTGTATTTATTATAGCGTTAAGTATTCACAGAGCGTCGGTGACGCTCAAACAGCTTTTAAGTTAATAAGGTTACACTGTGTTGCATCTACACCCTATCTCTACACTAAGGTTTTACTGCATATTACATTGTTTATGGTTTAGATATAAAGGTTTAACATTGTGAGCGTCTGCGCCGCTGGTGATCTCCTCGTGGTCCCGAGCGTCCGCTACGCTATAGCGAACCATTACGTTAGTCAGCAGCCAATAGCGTGCCTGCCTGTGATCTCTTGGCCGTGAGCGAACGTGACCCTTGAGCGTCTCGACCTCGGCTAAGCGATTGCTATGCAACGTGCGTACCCTTACGGTACTCCATACGTCAATAGCGTACAGTGTTCTTAGGCCTCTTAAAGGGTTTTAAATAAGATAAATATTTAGCTTTATCAATTAACCCGTGCAAGTTGTACCCTGTTTTGAAGTTTCCCCAGGAGTGTGATCAAGACGACGAATCGGCAACAATATCGGCGCTCTCTCTAGCAGCCACCATATCAGAAACAACAGTAGGCACGGCCCAACCCATAAGATTAGTAACAAAGCCCCCTAGCGGAGGGACAGGTGAGGTCGTATCAACGGGTAAGTACAGCACCATACACTATGCTGAAACCATTTCACCACAGATTGTAGAATCTACACAGAATGATGTTGTTAAACTTGCTCCCGTGAGGGTAATAGCTGTTCCAAATGGGAAAACGGACACTACAGGAGTCACTCCTATCAGGAACATTGCCATGTACAGCCCGTTTTCCCGAATGGAATTAAGAACCATAGTGTCTGAATTCCCTGATCCTAGAAAAGACTTAGTTGCTAGCCAGAAATACATCAGAGACCTAGGGAACACTTTAGAGCCCAATAACAAAGACTGGCAGATATTGCTGAGGGCATGTTTACCCTCCAATGTCGACGCAGCTCAATTTTTAGCTGACTGTGGACTGGATCAGGATGTACCTCTTACAGATGTGTACAACAAAGACAATGTAAAAAGAATAAATTTACAGTTAAAGGAGTATTTCCCAGCTGTAGCCAAATGGAATAGAATTTTTTCCATTAAACAAAAAGAGTCAGAAACAGCTGCTGATTATTTTCACCGGGCATTATTAGAAATGGCAAAATACACTGGCATAGAGGACATTAGGACCAATGCAAATCATCAAGAAGTAGCAGTATCTGTGCTAATGGATGGTTTAAAAGAAGCATTAAAGACAAGGGTACAGACCACGCAACCATGTTGGCGAGGTCTGTCGGTGGCTACTTTGAGAGAGGCTGCTATTGATCACGACCGGAATATCACCAGACACAGGGAGTCACAAGGTGATAAGTTAATGGCCGTAAGTATACAGGCCCTGACCACAAAGCAGCCTTTGTATAGATCACCAAACCCTGTGGGTAAGTCAAATGTGGTAACATGTTATTTTTGTCATAAACAGGGACACATAGCACGAGACTGTAGAGCGAAAAATTCACAAAGATCATACCAACCCCCTAGACAACGACATGACACACGAAATTGGGATCAGGGTCCACAGAGACGGAGTTATGAGCCACATACAGGGGAAACAAAAAGATATCCCCCAAAAGGAGACTGGCAAACTCCTGGCAGTTCCCATTTAACCCCTTCACAAGTAGTTGCTGCCAGCGGGATTCAGGGAGGTCACCATACCCAATAGGGGTGTGGCCATACCTGTAATCTGCAGCCAGTAAAATTGATTGCAAATCTTGGAAGTGAACCCGAAATTGCAATAAATGTAGCTGGTAAACCATTAAACTTTCTTGTAGATACGGGGGCGGCCAAATCAGTGATAAATTCGACAGTGGGCATGAGAACCACTGGTAAGACAATTCCAGCCATAGGAGTAACAGGAGTAGTCCAGCACTACCCTGTTAGCAAACCAGCCGAGATTACAATAGGGCCTTTACATACCAAGCATTCCTTTTTGCTGGCTGCATCGGCACCGACTAATCTCCTGGGAAGAGACTTATTGTGTAAAATGGGGTGCGTCATTTATTGTACTCCTGAAGGTGTATTCTTGGACATACCTGAGAATCACGCTCAGGAAGTGCGAGACATGTTAGACTCCCCATCAAAATTAATGTCACATACCATTATGACAAATAGGACTCCATCCCAGGTAGAAGAAATGACATCCCAGATACCAGAGTCACTTTGGACTAAAGATGGACAGGACACTGGATTAATGGCAAACGTAGCTCCGGTAGTGGTACAAGTAAAAGATGGTAGGATAGCTCCAAAAATCCCACAGTACCCTCTGAAGCCAGAGGTGGAGTTAGGAGTTTATCCCGTAATAGAGCGCTTGCTACAACAGGGCATTCTGGTAAGAACGTCCAGCACTGCCAATAGTCCCATCTTCCCTGTGAAAAAGAGTGGGGGGAGGGGTTACCGGCTAGTGCAGGATCTAAGGGGGATTAACAAAATAGTTGAGAGTCAGTTCCCCGTAGTGCCAAATCCAGCTGTCATCCTTATGCAAATCCCTCCCACTGCGAAATTTTTCACTGTTATTGACCTCTGCTCCGCTTTCTTTTCGGTACCTCTGCACCCTGACAACCAATATTTGTTTGCATTTACATACAGAGGAGTCCAATACACATGGACTCGATTACCACAAGGTTTCATAGACAGTCCAAGTATATTTTCCCAGGCTTTGCATGATTGTTTACAGTCTTTCCAACCAGAGAGTGGATCAGTATTAATACAGTACGTGGATGATCTACTACTGTGTTCTGATTCAGTGGAAGCATCCCTGAAGGATACGAAACAGCTCCTGTTTCATCTTTCAGACACAGGACACAAGGTTTCCAAAGACAAGTTACAATTATGCCAAACTAAAGTAAAATACTTGGGACACTGTCTAACACAAGGACTGAGACACCTGACCGCTGATAGAATTCAAGCAATTAGAGACATGACTCTGCCACAAACCCAGCAACAGATCAGAACATTTTTAGGAATGTGTGGGTATTGCCGTAACTGGATCCCAGGGTTTTCCATTCTAGCGTTACCTTTGCAGGAGATGGTCTCCTCAAACAAACCTGATCGGATTTCGCATACAGACGAGTCCGAGATGGCATTTGAGAGACTTAAACAGTGCCTAACGCAGGCACCAGCATTAGGTATGCCAGACTATGGGAAACCCTTTGAGCTGTACGGAACAGAAAGTGCTGGTTGCGTGGCAGGCGTCTTAACCCAAAAGCACGGTGATGCCAGCAGGCCAGTAGCATACTACAGCGCTCAGCTAGATACGGTAGCGCGATCCCTCCCCACATGCTTGCAAAGCGTTGCTGCGATAGCATTGCTAGTAACGAAAAGCGAAGATGTACTGCTAGGTCACAACCTCACAATTCATACACCACATGCAGTGTCAGCCTTGCTAAATTCTGCCCAAACCAGGCACGTCTCATCAGCGCGGTTTACAAGATGGGAATTGGCACTAATGGCCCCCGTAAACATCACCATAAGGAGATGCAGTGCATTGAATCCTGCAACATATCTCCCAGGTGTGCCTGGACAGGCACAAAGGGTGGAGGATGAGAGTGGTGGGGAAGGAGAATTTAATACAAAGGAGGACACACATGATTGTATGGAATATTTGACCCAAAATTTTACCGCAAGGCCTGACATCAGTGACAACCCACTGGAAGATGTAGATCTAACTTTCTACACGGACGGTAGTTGTCACAGACAGTCAGACTCGGGAGACTTGTGTACTGGATACGCAGTCGTAGATGACCAAGGCACCATAGAAGCGGAACCGCTAGGCCCACCTCACTCAGCCCAGGTTGCTGAACTGGTCGCCCTAACCAGAGCATGTGAATTGGCTAAGGGCAAATCAGCCAATATCTACACCGACTCTAGATACGCATTCGGGGTAGTCCATGATTTCGGAGCCCTATGGCGCCTCAGAAATTTCATGACGGCAGCTGGTACACCGGTAGCGCATGCAGCTCACATCAAAAGGCTTCTAACAGCGATACAGGAACCCGACAGAGTGGCTGTTATCAAGTGTAAAGCACACACATATAGCCAAGACCCAGTATCACTTGGTAACAGCCGAGCAGACGAAGCTGCTAAGTTAGCAGCTGGTACCCCCAGACAGACAGACACCACACAACTGATGGTATTTAATACCATCAACACACAGAAGCTGTGTGAGATGCAAAATTTGTGTTCCACACAGGAAAAGGCAGTCTGGAAGGCAAAGGGATATGGCCAGGAGTCCTCAGGACTCTGGACGGATGGACAAGGTAAACCGGTGGCCCCCAGAGCATATCTTCCATATTTAGCTGAGGCAGCTCACGGGCTGACTCATCTGGGCAAGGAAGGAATGTGCAAGTTGGTAAGAGCATATTGGTGCGCCCCAGGGTTTTCATCGCATGCAAGTAAGAGAGCAATGTCATGCCTTACATGCTTGAGAAAGAATATCGGAAAGGCAATACAAACAGAACCATCTCATATCCCACCTACAGGCGGTCCTTTTCAGATAATACAGATTGACTTTATTCAATTACCCCCTTGTCGAAATTTGAAATATGTACTTGTTTGTATAGATGTGTTCTCAAATTGGGTCGAAGCATTTCCTGCGGCCACAAATACCGCTATGTTTACTGCTAAGAAAATTGTACAGGAATTTGTATGTAGATATGGTATCCCTAGAATTATCGAAAGTGATAGGGGTACCCATTTTACAGGTGATGTCTTTCAAGGAATGTGTAAGTTGATGGGAATTGATAGCAAGCTGCACACTCCATACCGTCCACAGGCGAGTGCGAAGGTGGAAAGAGTGAACAGCACTATTAAAAATAAACTGAGCAAAGTTATGGCAGAGACAGGATTGACATGGCCAGAAGCTTTACCCATTGTACTGTACAGCATCAGAACCACTCCCAGGTCCCCTCTTAATCTGTCTCCCTTTGAAATCTTGTTTGGTCGACAACCGCATGTTATGATTAACCCTCAGGATGATTTGAAGTGTAACAATGAAGTGACTGTAAAGTACCTGGTTATTATGAGTAAACAGCTAAGGAATCAAAATGATAATTTGAAGTTGGTGATTCCTGATTTACCAGATAGTAATTGTCATGACATTGAACCTGGGGATTATGTAATGATACGGAATTTTCTACGCTCAGGTTGCCTTATTGACAGATGGGAAGGACCATACCAAGTCTTATTGACTAGCACTACAGCATTGAAAGTTGCCGAGAGAGAGACTTGGGTTCATTCGTCCCATTGCAAGAAGGTTGCTGATCCAGAGAGGTCCCGTGATAAGGAACAGACGGTAGAGGAAGTTGTATCACTGGAGTGTCTGTTCCAGGAGGACTGAGGCGGCACCTGAGCATCGAGAATCACAAGATCAAAAGCAGTTGTCGATCCCCTGTTCCCTTTTATTGTTTTTCTCCACTTCCCATCCCCTCCCCCTCAAATTATTTTTTCCCCCTTCTCATTCTTCTTCGTTTCCTCCTATAAGATGGACTTGCCCCAAGAGACTGTGATCCGGATTTTCCTGTTGACCATGATGTTGACCAGAGCAGTCTGTTCCGGCGAGAGTACCATGGAGGTCGAGAGAGGTTCTGGAATGGGTTCTGATGACAGAGATGGAGGCGTAGTTTTCCGAGAACAACATAATCAACAAGCAAAGGCGAGTATCAGAAAACGATCCGATAACATAGACCATAGAAGGAATTGTGAAGGATTGTTAGCTGAAGAAAACTGTATCTGTAGGCTCTGTGACAATGTAGTTGAGGATGGGTGCATCAAGAAATGCCAATCCAGTTTTAATATCCACATGGACCGGCATCCATTGAGTGACTATCACTCCTTAGTGGGTAGTGTGTTAAATCAAACAGATTGTTGGGTATGCTCTCAAGTACCTCAAGGTCATAGCAAATCAGGACTAGTACCATTTCCTTTAACGATAGGGGAGGTACTTGAGCTAAGTGGTGGGAGGCCGGTGGACAGGAGGTTTAATATCTCCAGTCCTCCTAGTTTGAAGCTCCACCAATATCATGTGGACAGATCCCTAATATGTTTTAACATTTCCAATCCTCGAAAGCCGGGAAATTGGGAAGTGTCATGGAGTAACCAAACCATGACCTTTTCATATAGAGCAGATAGAATGCCGACAGATACAGAACTTATACGCCACATATCTGGTAGTGGAAAATATTTCCGATATAGGTATACCCTAGGAAGTAGGATTATGAGAGTTGGAGAGGTATCACCAGGATACTGTGCACATATCGTACAAACTGGTACGTGTACTAGACAGATGGGAGAATTAGGGTTAGGAGATTTCACATGGAAGATGTGTAATATGGTTATGTCCTACTCCGTCCCATATGTTCTCCCCGATGATGCATATTTCATATGCGGGAGGAAGGCGTATAAGTGGCTTGCCCCAAACTCTGAAGGATTGTGCTATATTGGAAAAGTACTGCCTGAGGTAATGACTGTATCACATGCCAAAATGAAAGATATACACCGTGTTGCCCAAGCTCCTTATATTCACACCCACTACGAGCACGTAGTTAAACGGCACCTGATAGAAAGAACAGAGCATCCGGCCTCTGACATGATCCATGAATCCACCGGGATTCAGTTTCTACTTGCGTTAGACATCACTCGCACTGCCAGAGGAGTGTTGAATTATAAATACATATCTGCGCTCGCAAATTTGTTAGACAATATCACAGAAATGTATGATGACACTTTTAGGTATACTGGAAGAGAGCTTCAAGCTTATAAAACAGAACTGGTTCAGCATAGAATGGTTCTCAATTATCTCACGGCAGTGACAGGTGGATATTGTGTCACACTGGCAACGCAGTACGGCGTGAAATGCTGCACATATATAACGAATAGTACCGAGGATCCGGTCGAGGTCATAGACCAAAAGATGGACGATATTCTCCAATTGAAGTGGGAATTTCGCAGGAGACACAATCTCACCCTTGCTGCTGTGAGTAATGAGCTGACTAGTTGGGTGTCATGGTTGAACCCGCGAAATTGGTTCTCTGGTTTAGGAGAATGGGCTCAAGGAGTCATAATGGATGTAGGGAAGTTTCTCCTATGTATCTTAGGTGTTATCATAACGATTGGCTTGATATTTAGATGCGGTCAGGTTTTAACGAAGTGTAAACGAAGTACCAGGGTGATGAGTTTAAGGAGTGAGGAAACTGTAATTCCAATGGATTTGATTTATGACCCAAATGTAGAAACAATGATGTGATGAAAATGCGATTTCTACGGTCCGTTTCTTTCACCTGTTTTTCTGGTTTTTCCAAGGTAAAAAGACCCACTTTTGACGAGGAATTTGATGATCCTGTATACAGACAACTGATGGATTAAAGAAGAAGTTTTGACAACCTTATACACAGATATTTGATGAACTTTGCCATAGACCCCCAGTTTCCCTAGAAATTTTAAAATTACGCTAGCCCAACACTTTTGTAAGTCTATGGACATTGACAAAGCTTTTTGCCCACACGCCTTTTGGCAAAAGCACAAAGAAGACTGCATTCAACAGACACCAAACAAGACTTCAACCGACAAATGTTCATTAACCTGACATAGAATACCACTGCATTTACCGTAATTGTCTTTTCTTCATCTCTACAACCTCCAGGTAATTACACACATAGTCGATAGAGAATACAGGCACAGATATCAGCAATCACATATTCCCCCATTCATGTATCATCAACTAAAATGTGCTCCCCATTTTGTTACAACCACAGCCGAAAAGAGCTCGGTAAAGTTTGACAGCCCATCCACAGACCCGTACCACGGGATAAGAAGGAATTCAAATGTATACTTCGCAATACCTCGAAGCTTGATTTAAAACACGTACGGCACGATGATACATGACCCCCAAACACGGATTCATACACACATGCTTCTGCTATCTCACTAGGTCATACCCTTTTCCTACCTTCTCCTCTCCTCCCCTACCCAACCATGGAAATGTATTTACACTTGACATATATTTTTCTCTTTTTGAAATGTTTTAGGAAGTGGCAGTTATTGTTGACTGACAAAGGGTGGACTGTCAAAGTCAGAAAAATATCACGATGCACACTGCCATATTTGCACCTCATACAGGTCCGCGCTGCGCATGCGTGCGCTCTCCCGTGCGTGCGCATACTCGCTGTTGCGGGCACCCGCAGGCGCACGGTATGTGCATTTACGGTAGAGTTTATGTGTTCGTAGCGTGCGACTCAATCGTTACATATTTTCACCATATAATGTATTTTGTAGATTATGGTCCCTTTGATAGAATCTGAAAGTTTGGTTAATGTAGCATGTTCATGGACAGAGAAATCCCTCTTTGTTTGATACGAAGGGTCAGACAGGAGTAATACAGTGGTGTTTAGTATCCATCGGAAGAGTATTTAATTAGCAATATTCCGGTGTTGGTTTGAAGCGAATTAATCGCTCGTGCGAATAGTTATGGACATAAGAAGTTTATGTCCATTTACTATTATTTGCACTTACCTATCCATGCGGCGGGAAACCCAGTTTCCCACCCACCTGAGCAGTTGGAAATTGTCACAGCCCACCTGTATGAATCAACCTATGACCTTTTGTTATAATGCGAGGAGGAATTCCTGTGTCCAATGAACAATGAGATTGTAGGGACCATTGAATTGTATTGTGTGTGGGGCATAAATAGACAAGCCGATCACATCCAGCTCTCACTCTTCAACGGTTCTCATTGCTGATAATCGGGAGCTGGATGTCCAGAGGCGCATGCGATCGTTCCCCTTTGTGCGTAAGTTTTCTCCGGAACCATATTGTCTTTGTTGTTATTATGGGCCATATCTCTCTCTCTCTCTCTTCTCCTCTTTCTCTCGTATTCTCTTAAACGTAATAGTATTGTATTGTATTTCCTGTGTAGTTACCTGGTTAGTTAGTCTATGTTATATTGTAGTGTATGACTTGTACTGTATTATTCTTTTTGCAAGTATAACATTCATATAAGGCGTTAGACCCTAAGCCCGGTAGTTGTGTATTTATTATAGCGTTAAGTATTCACAGAGCGTCGGTGACGCTCAAACAGCTTTTAAGTTAATAAGGTTACACTGTGTTGCATCTACACCCTATCTCTACACTAAGGTTTTACTGCATATTACATTGTTTATGGTTTAGATATAAAGGTTTAACATTGTGAGCGTCTGCGCCGCTGGTGATCTCCTCGTGGTCCCGAGCGTCCGCTACGCTATAGCGAACCATTACGTTAGTCAGCAGCCAATAGCGTGCCTGCCTGTGATCTCTTGGCCGTGAGCGAACGTGACGCTTGAGCGTCTCGACCTCGGCTAAGCGATTGCTACGCAACGTGCGTACCCTCACGGTACTCCATACGTCAATAGCGTACAGTGTTCTTAGGCCTCTTAAAGGGTTTTAAATAAGATAAATATTTAGCTTTATCACCACTTAACTGACGATTTTTCCCTTCAAAAGCGTTAACAACATTGTTTTTTTTTTTATTTATTTTATTTAATAAAGTTGAAAAAGTATTTTTTAAAATATTTAAACATTATATTATGCACATCTGCAGAACGGATCTCCTCGTCAAAAACGGGACAGGGTGGGACGGCGCAGTTGCATGAAATCTGACCATGCCAGTTAAGTGGTTTAAGGAGTGTCCGGAGAAACGCAGGAGGGACCAGGCGTTTGTGCAGCTCTCCTGCACATGTGATCGCACCCCTGCACAGCGATTTCCTTCCCCCCCCTGTAGGCAGCGACTACCTGATCGTAAGGATGCAAAAAAATGCACCCTAGCGATCAGGTCTGAATTAGGACCCATTGTTTGCTTAGTGTTGGAACAATGGGGGTAATTCCAAGTTGATCGCAGCAGGAATTTTGTTAGCAGTTGGGCAAAACCATGTGCACTGCAAGAGGGGGGGGGGGCAGATATAACATGTGCAGAGAGAGTTAGATTTGGGTGTGGTGTGTTCAATCTGCAATCTAATTTGCAGTGTAAAAATAAAGCAGCCAGTATTTACCCTGCACAGAAACAAAATAACCCACCCAAATCTAACTCTTTCTGCACATGTTATATCTGCCTCCCCTGCAGTGCACATTGGTGGTGATTCCGAGTTGTTCGCTCGCTAGCTGCTTTTAGCAGCATTGCACACGCTAAGCCGCCGCCCTCTGGGAGTGTATCTGAGCTTAGCAGAATTGCGAACGAAAGATTAGCAGAATTGCGAATAGAAATTTCTTAGCAGTTTCTGAGTAGCTCCAGACCTACTCACAAATAGCGATCAGTTCAGTCAGTTTCGTTCCTGGTTTGACGTCACACACGCCCAGCGTTCGGCCAGCCACTCCCCCGTTTCTCCAGACACTCCCGCGTTTTTTCCTGAAACGCCTGCGTTTTTCCGCACACTCCCATAAAACGGCCAGTTTCTGCCCAGAAACACCCACTTCCTGTCAATCACACTACGATCAGCAGAACGATGAAAAATCTTTGTTATGCCGTGAGTAAAATACCAAACTTTTGTGCTAATTTACTTGGCGCAGGCGCGCTGCGTACATTGCGCATGCGCAGTTTGCGACTAATCGCTCCGTAGCGAAAAAAAATAACGAGCGAACAACTCGGAATGACCCCCATGGTTTTGCCCAACTTCTAACAAAATTCCTGCTGCGATCAACTTGGAATTACCCCCAATATGTATTGATTAGAATAGTGTTCGGACTGGCAGCCCTGTGGCTCTCCAGCTGTTGTGAAACTACAAGTCCCAGCATGTTTTACCAACTGATTGGTGGGAGGGAATGCTGGGACCTGTAGTTTCACAACAGTTGGAAATCCACAGGTTGGCCAGGCCTGGAATAAAGAGGTCTATTTACTAAGCCTCGAATGGAGACAAGGTGGAAGGAGATAAAGTACCAGCCAATCAGCTCATAACTGTCATTTTTTTAAACACATGCGTAACATGGCAGTTAGGAGCTGATTGGCTGGTCATTTATCTCCGTCCACTTTATCTCCATTCAAGGCTCAGTAAATAGACCCCTAAGTGCTACATGATAACTCAGAAACAAAATTGCCGAAAAAGAAGAGGGGGACATATTAGAGTTGTGTGCACTCCGATTTATCAATGTATTAGTTAAAACTAGTGATGAGCGGGTTCGGTTCCTCGGAAACCGAACCCCCCCGAACTTCACCCATTTTACACGGGTCCGAGGCATACTCGGATTCTCCTGTATGGCTCGGTTAATCAGAGCGCGCCCGAACGTCATTATCCCGCTGTCGGATTCTCGCGAGATTCGGATTCTATATAAGCAGCCGCGCGTCGCCGCCATTTTCACTCGTGCATTGGAAATGTTAGGGAGAGGACGTGGCTGGCGTCCTCTCCGTTTATTAATCTTGAATTCTTGATGCAAAAATATTTGTGCTTATTGCTTAATTGTGGGGACTGGGGAGCAGCTGTATTATATAGGAGGAGTACAGTGCAGAGTTTTGCTGACAGTGACCACCAGTATACGTTGTCTGCCTGAAAAAACACTCCATATCTGTGCTCAGTGTGCTGCATATATCTGTGCTCACACTGCTTAATTGTGGGGACTGGGGAGCAGCTGTATTATATAGGAGTACAGTGCAGAGTTTTGCTGACAGTGACCACCAGTATACGTTGTCTGCCTGAAAAACACTCCATATCTGTGCTCAGTGTGCTGCATATATCTGTGCTCACACTGCTTTATTGTGGGGACTGGGGACCACCAGTATATTATATAGGAGGAGTACAGTGCAGAGTTTTGCTGACCAGTGACCACCAGTATACGTTGTCTGCCTGAAAAACACTCCATGTCTGTGCTCAGTGTGCTGCATATATCTGTGCTCACACTGGTTTATTATGGGGACTGGGGACCACCAGTATATTATATAGGAGGAGTACAGTGCAGAGTTTTGCTGACAGTGACCACCAGTATACGTTGTCTGCCTGAAAAACACTCCATATCTGTGCTCAGTGTGCTGCATATATCTGTGCTCACACTGCTTTATTGTGGGGACTGGGGACCACCAGTATATTATATAGGAGGAGTACAGTGCAGAGTTTTGCTGACCAGTGACCACCAGTATACGTTGTCTGCCTGAAAAACACTCCATATCTGTGCTCAGTGTGCTGCATATATCTGTGCTCTCACTGCTTTATTGTGGGGACTGGGGACCAGCAGTATTATATAGGAGGAGTACAGTGCAGAGTTTTGCTGACAGTGACCACCAGTATATATAGCAGTACGGTACGGAAGGCCACTGCTCTACCTACCTCTGTGTCGTCAAGTATACTATCCATCCATACCTGTGGTGCATTTCAGTTGTGCGCAGTATATATAGTAGTAGGCCATTGCTATTGATACTGGCATATAATTCCACACATTAAAAAATGGGGAACAAAAATGTGGAGATTAAAATAGGGAAAAATCAAGATCCACTTCCACCTTGTGCTGAAGCTGCTGCCACTAGTCATGGCCGAGATGATGAAATGCCATCAACGTCGTCTGCCAAGGCCGATGCCCAATGTCATAGTAGAGAGCATGTAAAATCCAAAAAACAAAAGTTCAGTAAAATGACCCAAAAATCAAAATTGAAAGCATCTGATGAGAAGCGTAAACTTGCCAATATGCCATTTACCACACGGAGTGGCAAGGAACGGCTGAGGCCCTGGTCTATGTTCATGGCTAGTGGTTCAGATTCACATGAGGATGGAAGCACTCATCCTCTCGCTAGAAAAATGAAAAGACTTAAGCTGGCAAAAGCACAGCAAAGAACTGTGCGTTCTTCTAAATCACAAATCCCCAAGGAGAGTCCAATTGTGTCGGTTGCGATGCCTGACCTTCCCAACACTGGACGGGAAGAGCTTGCGCCTGCCACCATTTGCACGCCCCCTGCAAGTGCTGGAAGGAGCACCCGCAGTCCAGTTCCTGATAGTCAAATTGAAAATGTCACTGTTGAAGTACACCAGGATGAGGATATGGGTGTTGCTGGCGCTGGGGAGGAAATTGACAAGGATTCAGATGGTGAGGTGGTTTGTTTAAGTCAGGCACCCGGGGAGACACCTGTTGTCCGTGGGATGAATATGGCCATTGACATGCCTGGTCAAAATACAAAAAAAATCACCTCTTCGGTGTGGAATTATTTCAACACAAATGCGGACAACAGGTGTCAAGCCGTGTGTTGCCTTTGTCAAGCTGTAATAAGTAGGGGTAAGAACGTTAACCACCTAGGAACATCCTCCCTTATACGTCACCTGGACCGCATTCATCATAAGTCAGTGACAAGTTCAAAAACTTTGGATGACAGCGGAAGCAGTCCACTGACCACTAAATCCCTTCCTCTTGTAACCAGGCTCCTGCAAACCACACCACCAACTCCCTCAGTGTCAATTTCCACCTTACACAGGAAAGCCAATAGTCCTGCAGGCCATGTCACTGGCAAGTCTGACGAGTCCTCTCCTGCCTGGGATTCCTCTGATGCATCCTTGAGTGTAACGCCTACTGCTGCTGGCGCTGCTGTTGTTGCTGCTGGGAGTCGATCGTCATCCCAGAGGGGAAGTCGGAAGACCATTTGTACTACTTCCAGTAAGCAATTGACTGTCCAACAGTCCTTTGCGAGGAAGATGAAATATCACAGCAGTCATCCTGCTGCAAAGCGGATAACTCAGGTCTTGTCAGCCTGGGTGGTACCGAAAATGTACACAGACGTCAGAAAAAGAGTCACCAGTGTCCTAAAAAATGCAGTTGTACCCAATGTCCACTTAACCACGGACATGTGGACAAGTGGAGCAGGGCAGACTCAGGACTATATGACTGTGACAGCCCACTGGGTAGATGTATTGCCTCCCGCAGCAAGAACAGCAGCGGCGGCACCAGTAGCAGCATCTCGCAAACGCCAACTCGTTCCTAGGCAGGCTACGCTTTGTATCATTGCTTTCCATAAGAGGCACACAGCTGACAACCTCTTACGGAAACTGAGGAACATCATCGCAGAATGGCTTACCCCAATTGGACTCTCCTGGGGATTTGTGACATCGGACAACGCCACCAATATTGTGCGTGCATTACATCTGGGCAAATTCCAGCACATCCCATGTTTTGCACATACATTGAATTTGGTGGTGCAGAATTATTTAAAAAACGACAGGGGCGTGCAAGAGATGCTGTCGGTGGCCCGAAGAATTGCGGGCCACTTTCAGCATTCACCCACCGCGTGCCGAAGACTGGAGCACCAGCAAACACTCCTGAACCTGCCCTGCCATCATCTGAAGCAAGAGGTGGTAACGAGGTGGAATTAAACCCTCTATATGCTTCAGAGGATGGAGGAGCAGCAAAAGGCCATTCAAGCCTATACATCTGCCCACGATATAGGCAAAGGTGGGGGAATGCACCTGACTCAAGCGCAGTGGAGAATGATTTCAACGTTGTGCAAGGTTCTGCAACCCTTTGAACTTGCCACACGTGAAGTCAGTTTAGACACTGCCAGCCTGAGTCAGGTCATTCCCCTCATCAGGCTTTTGCAGAAGAAGCTGGAGACATTGAAGGAGGAGCTAAAACAGAGCGATTCCGCTAGGCATGTGGGACTTGTGGATGGAGCCCTTAACTCGCTTAACCAGGATTCACGGGTGGTCAACCTGTTGAAATCAGAGCACTACATTTTGGCCACCGTGCTCGATCCTAGATTTAAAACCTACGTTGTATCCCTTTTTCCACCAGACACAAGTCTGCAGAGGTTCAAAGACCTGCTGGTGAGAAAATTGTCAAGTCAAGCGGAACGTGACCCGTCAACAGCTCCTCCTTCACATTCTCCCGCAACTGGGGGTGCGAGGAAAAGGCTAAGAATTCCGAGCCCACCCGCTGGCGGTGATGCAGGGCAGTCTGGAGTGAGTGCTGACATCTGGTCCGGACTGAAGGACCTGGCTACGATTACTGACATGTCGTCTACTGTCACTGCATATGATTCTGTCACCATTGAAAGAATGGTGGAGGATTATATGAGTGACCGCATCCAAGTAGGCACGTCAGACAGTCCGTACGTATACTGGCAGGAAAAAGAGGCAATTTGGAGGCCCTTGCACAAACTTGCTTTATTCTACCTAAGTTGCCCTCCCTCCAGTGTGTACTCCGAAAGAGTGTTTAGTGCAGCCGCTCACCTTGTCAGCAATCGGCGTACAAGGTTACTTCCAGAAAATGTGGAGAAGATGATGTTCATCAAAATGAATTATAATCAATTCCTCCGTGGAGACATTCACCAGCAATTGCCTCCAGAAAGTACACAGGGATCTGAGATGGTGGATTCCAGTGGGGACGAATTAATAATCTGTGAGGAGGGGGATGTACACAGTGAAAGGGGTGAGGAATCGGAGGAGGATGATGAGGTGGACATCTTGCCTCTGTAGAGCCAGTTTGTGCAAGGAGAGATTGATTGCTTCTTTTTTGGTGGGGGCCCAAACCAACCAGTCATTTCAGTCACAGTCGTGTGGCAGACCCTGTCGCTGAAATGATGGGTTCGTTAAAGTGTGCATGTCCTGTTTATACAACATAAGGGTGGGTGGGAGGGCCCAAGGACAATTCCATCTTGCACCTCTTTTTTCTTTCATTTTTCTTTGCATCATGTGCTGTTTGGGGACTATTTTTTTGAAGTGCCATCCTGTCTGACACTGCAGTGCCACTCCTAGATGGGCCAGGTGTTTGTGTCGGCCACTTGGGTCGCTTAGCTTAGTCATCCAGCGACCTTGGTGCAAATTTTAAGACTAAAAATAATATTGTGAGGTGTGAGGTGTTCAGAATAGACTGAAAATGAGTGGAAATTATGGTTATTGAGGTTAATAATACTATGGGATCAAAATGACCCCCAAATTCTATGATTTAAGCTGCATTTGAGGGTTTTTTGTAAAAAAAAACACCCGAATCCAAAACACACCCGAATCCGACAAAAAAATTTCAGGGAGGTTTTGCCAAAACGCGTCCGAATCCAAAACACAGCCGCGGAACCGAATCCAAAACCAAAACACAAAACCCGAAAAATTTCCGGTGCACATCACTAGTTAAAACATGTAATAATTTACAAATACATAATTTAGATATGCATTAAAAAGAAAAGAGAGGAGTACCAAGGATTTACATTCAGAATGACATGTCAATCACAATCATTTCCCCCTCTTCTTCTTGGTAACTGTACATGGAGCTCTGTTGTGTCTGTGCCACCTGCTGTCTGAGCACAATATCTGGGGACAAGGCCACTGCCACATGTGTGGTTAGAAACAGGAGAGGGAGTTGAAGGACAGGACAGAGAGAGAGATGGAGCAGGCTAGTTGGAGGCGTGGGCTTTGGGTAGAGGAGGAGAGGGCAGAATTAGGTTAGCCTGAAATCTGAACTCTATGGCTATATAAGCCAAACACCCTGCTGCTCTGTTCTGCAGCTCCGCTCGGCCAGGTAAATATACCTATTGTAGGATGACCCCAGTATTGTGTCTTGTGGGATACAAAGGCGTCTCCATTTATAGATGGTGAATTTATCATTTATTCAGAGGCAATGGCTTTACTACAACTTCTGTTTTATAGGTATATTTCCTTAGCAGGGGCAGCTTGATTCCAGAAGAACATTGTGCGCTCAGGATGCATTTCCTGATCATCGTGCTGTTCTGCGCAGGACTAGTGAAAGGTAGGAATGGCTAAATTGCAGAGAGACTAACTGAATTTATTTTTTATTGCATGTATTGTTAGTTAGCACTGACATTACTCAGGAGAAAGAGCAGGATTTTCATAGAAGGGAGTCCAACTTTTTTTTGCTCACTAAAATAATCTTTTTGTAAACATAATCAGACTGACGTGTGACATACTATATGCATTAACCTTGCTTTGCATTTATCTCAGGAAACACTACAAAACTCACTGCCCAAACCCTTGTAACTCCCCCCCATTGTGCACCATATCAGTTTATTAGTGCAGAGCAGGGACGTAGCCCACTGGTTTCCAAACTTTTTTGAATCACTGCGCCCTAGAATATCAGAATTTTTTTCACGACACCCCTAGGCCAAAAAAATCTTATTGAGAAATTTAGAAAGAAATATTACATTAAGTAGATCGCGTTTATATGTCATCCTTAGGGTCAGTTGTGTGGTGAGGGACAAGATTTGCTTCTGTTTGGCCACATATTTTATGACTGGCGGCCACCAGCACTGGTTTTGCCTATTATATTGACCATGAATAATTTGAATTGGTCCTGGACCACAAACCCAGGGCACCCCTGCAAGTATCCCGAGGCATCCCAGGGAGCCACGGCACACAGTTTGGGAACCACAGGCGTAGCCAGTACTTTATGGGCCCCATAGCATCATTTTGATGGGGCCCCTGTCCCACTGCTTCCAGGGAGACACCTCCCTGGAACAGCTATTAATTGTGTGCCCCATAACAGTTCCCTAGCTAATTTTCTCAACCATAGTAGTGCCTTTGTTAATGTTATGCCCCATAATTCTGCCCTTATTTATTTAATGAACCATAATAGTGCCCTAGTTCACATTGTGTCACATTGTATGGCTACCAGCACACATTATGCAGCACAATACCCCCAATCCACATTATGACATACCATGTAAGGGCCCCTATGTACCACCAAATGGTGAAAAATTTATATAACACATGTAACTTTGACAGGGAAGGCGGGCCCCTCCCAGCTCTGGGCCCCATAGCAACTGCGCTCCCTGCACCTATGGTAGCTACGCCCTTGGTGCAGAGAAATCAAAAAGAAATGCAGAGACAGGAACTTGTAAACATGGGGCAGATGTATGAAGCCTGGAGACGGCATAAGGAAGTGATAAACCAGTGATATGTGCAAGGTGATAAACTCACCAGGCAATCAGCTCCTGTTAATTTACATATTGGAACTGATTGGCTGGTGCCTTTATCACCTTGCACATATCACTGGTTTATCACTTCCTTGTGCCTTCTCCAGGTTAATACATCTGCCCCATGTTCTCTCACCCACTTTCCCACCAATGCTCGGCATGTTTGCACCGCACGCCACTTCAGATATGAGACGTAAGATGTGTCTGTCACACACATCCAGTCTGTGTTTTGACAGTTCCTCCATACAGACTATTTGCAGTAATTATAGGATGTTATAGGATGTCTCAAAAGTAAAAAAACAAAACAAAAAAAACCCTTTTTTTTATTTTTACTCCTTAAAGACTTAGGGGGTTATTCAGACCTTATCACTGTTGTGCGAATTCGCAAGCCAGGCATTTGTCGATCGACTGTGTATGTATACGGATCGTAGTGCGCATGCGTGAGACCAAACAGCGAAAAAAATCCAGCAACTTTTTTATCGCTAGGTTTACGCAAATTGATTGACAGGAAGCAGGCATTTGGGGATGGTAACTGGCGGTTTTCTGGGAGTGACCGGAAAATCACAGGCGTGGCCAAGCGTTTTCAGGGAGGGTACGTGATGTCAGCTCCGGCTCCGATTAGCCTAATTCTGTCGCTCTGTAGGAGTAGGTCCTGGGCTACGCAAAGACTGGAAGAATCAATAGATGGTGAGTGAGTTGCAAACGGATTTGCAGCTGACCGGCGAATGCTGAGATTTTCGCAAGGCATTCACAGACTTCCACGAGTCGGCCTTTCACTCTGTCTGGGCAGTGACTATCTGATCACAGACCTCTGCAAATTCACAGAGTGTAATATAGTCACTAATATAGATAATATATTCACTAATATTCTAAGATCCAGTCCCTGCTGTACAATGGGCCTAATTCAGACCTGATCGCTAGGCTGCGTTTTCATACAGCCTGCGATCAGGTCTGAACTGCGTATGCACCGCAATGCGCAGGCGCGTCAGTACACAGCGACGGAAGGTGCGAGAAAAGCGATTGCCTAAGTCTGTCGCTCTGTAGGAGTAGGTCCTGGGCTACGCAGGAGCGATTAGGTCTAAATAACCCTCTTAGTTGGAATCTTATTTATTACTTGAATATATCTAAGAGTAAGCAGTCACTACTTGTACATACAGAATTAATCTTTAATTTCTGTGTGTGTACAGGGGTGTAGTAAGAACTTTACATACCCCATAACAACATTTTGAAGGGGCGCCTGTGCCAGTGCTTCTAGAGAGACACCACTGCGCAGCAGTTATTAATTTTCTACTCAGTAGTAGTGCCCTAGTTAATGCTATGCCCCATAGTAGTGCCCATGTTCACATTATGTCACATTGCAGGGTTGCCAGTACACATTATGCCAGAGGTTCCCAAACGCAGTCCTCAAGGCACCCTAACGGTCCAGGTTTTAGGCATATTCATGGCTAAGCACAAATGGTTAAACCAAATTGACTGAGGTACTAATTAGGTTACCTGTGACCAAACATGGATACCTGGACCGTAGGGGTGCCTTTAGTACCGCCTTTGAGAACCTATGCATTATGCAACACAATACCCCCATTCACATTCTGATATAAAGCATACCTCCCTGCATTCTTGACAGGTGAGGAGGGACATTTGTGCGTCGAAGCAGCAGCGGATTTTAAAAAGGGGTGTGGCCTATTAAAAGGGGGCATGGCTTCACGGGAGTGCTGCGATTGCGAGCCACGACCCCCTTTTTGTCACTGAGGGGGCATGCCCAGTGCTCTGTTAGCTGCTGGCATGTCCCCTCTCCCTCTGTCTCCAGTGAATAGACGCTGTGTGCATGCGCACAGCGTCTATTCACTGCTGCTCTGCTAAGCAGGGCAGTGATGACAGGAGCCTCCCAGCTGCCCCCACCGCGGGACACTGCAGCCCCCAGGTGGGACAGCGGGATAGTCTACAAAAAACAGGACTGTCTCGCGAAAATCCGGACAGTTGGGAGGTATGTATAAAGTGTCCCCAGTTAAAATTGCCACATTACAGTGCCCCTTGTTCATATTATTGCACAATATAGTGCCTCCATTTCATATTGTGCCACATTACAGTGTATGTAACATTGTAATGCCCTCTAGTTCATTTTACAACACACTACAATGAGCAGGTCCAGGGGCATAACGAGGTATATCATAGATCCTAAGGCAAAAGTTTTTAAGGGCCCCTATGTACCACCCAATGGTGAAAAATGTATATAACACATGCAACTTTGACAGGAGATGGGCCCTCTCATGCACCTATAGTAGCTACGCCCTTGTGTGTGTACTTACAAATGCTTGTTCTGCTATACAGTGCAATTGTATAGGATAACGGGTGTCCAATCCTAGCACTTTTTAGAGCAATTAAAATAACATTGTTTGCCAGGGTTTACTGCACTAAAGTATGAGCTTTATGGCCTACTGAAGCATGTGAGATTGCCTACTAACAAAAACATCCGGATGTAATTACCAGGCTGTCTCTATGATGTCCTTTGTCATTTTAGGTCCTCCACCTTGGCTCAGTTTTGAAATTCCCAGGGACTTGCGTTTAAAGCATCTCCTCCAGGCTCCATCTACAGCATCTTTCCCGTGTCAATATTCATATGATAAAATATTCAAAGGACCAGATGTGAGTATAGTTGTCAGTGGTCCTTAATTTCCAGGGGCAATCCAAGGTTTTAAAGATTTTTCCCATAGAAATCTGTCTCCCTAGTTATTGACCTAGGGCCTTAATCAGGCCACAGCCTCTGCGTTCGTTAGCACGGCCGCGTCCCGGATGACTGCACAGACGCGGTGGCTACAGGGTGCACGCACAGCCCTTCACTATGCAATCATATCCCAGGAGAATGCGATCGCATAGTGATTGACAAGCGACAGGCGTCCAGGGGCGGCGATGCAGCATGGGGGGGTAGGAAATGCAGGCATGTAATGGCCATGCTGCATAGGCAGAGGTCAACCTCTGTTTGAGGTTTTTGCAATGCCTTGCCCTGTGCTGGGCGGCCCTCAGCATATGATTTTAGTGGTCAAAGATTTTGCTAAAATTGCAAAATCTGTGACCAACTTTGAATAATCCCCCAAATGTGCAGCACCATTCTTTGTATTCTGCAGGTCCAATGCAGTTCCTACAATATGTAGAAGAGTACTATCTGATGTGCACAAAGGGGTATATTTACTAAAATTCGTATTTTTCTGAATGAGGTTAAAGTTCAAATACGAATGACATCGAATGTGTAAATTTGCAACTTTTTGAATTTATTACGACTAATTTACTAAGCTGTCGTATTCTGCATTTTCGTGTTTTCCGATGTCGATGTCATTCGTATTTTTAGGCAGTGTTTTACGGGAGTGAATAGTAAAACACTGCCGACATTAACACAATGAATCTCGTCCGGATCTGTGAGATCCGTGCAGGGCTTCATTGTGCACCTTTCGTAAATAAAATAAAAAAAATGCATGGGGTCTGCCCCCCTAAGCAAAACCAGCCTCGGGCTCTTTGAGCCGGTCCTGGTTGACAAAATATGGGAAAAAAAAAGACTGGGGTTCCCCCATGTTTCATCAACCAGCACCGGGCTCTGCGCCTGGTCCTGGTTCCAAAAATACGGGGGGCAAAAAGCGTAGGGGTCCCCCGTATTTTTAAAACCAGCACCGGGCTCCACTAGCCAGGTACATAATGCCACAGCCGGGGGACACTTTTATTGTGGTCCTGGCGGCCCTGGCATTACATACCCAACTGGTCACCCTTGGCCGGGGTACCCTGGAGGAGTGGGAACCCCTTAAATCAAGGGGTCCCCCCCTCCAGCCACCCAAGGGCCAGGGGTGAAGCCCGAGGCTGTCCCCCCCATCCAAGGGCGGCGGATGGGGGGCTGATAGCATTTTGAAAAAAATAAGAATATTGTTTTTAGAAGCAATACTACAAGTCCCAGCAAGCCTCCCCCGCAAACTGGTACTTGGAGAACCACAAGTACCAGCATGCGGTGGAAAACCGGGCCCGCTGGTACCTGTAGTAGTACTACTACTAAAAAAATACCCCCAAAAAACAGGACACACACACCGTGGCAGTATAAGTTTATTACATACATGCACACCTCCAAACATACATACTTACCTATGGGGGGTCATTCCGAGTTGTTCGCTCGCAAGCTGTTTTTAGCAGCATTGCACACGCTAAGCCGCCGCCTACTGGGAGTGAATCTTAGCTTCTTAAAATTGCGAACGAAAGATTCACAATATTGCAATAAGACATCTCTGTGCAGTTTCTGAGTAACTCGAGACTTACTCGGCATCTGCGATCAGTTCAGTGCTTGTCGTTCCTGGTTTGACGTCACAAACACACCCAGCGTTCGTCCAGACACTCCTCCGTTTCTCCAGCCACTCCCGTGTTTTTCCCAGAAACTGTAGCGTTTTTTCACACACATCCATAAAACGGCCAGTTTCCGCCCAGTAACACCCACTTCCTGTCAATCACACTACGATCACCAGAACGATGAAAAAGCCGTGAGTAAAATTCCTAAATGCATAGCAAATTTACTTGGCGCAGTCGCACTGCGGACATTGCGCATGCGCACTAAGCGGAAAATCGCAGCGATGCGAACAAATTTACCAAGCGAACAACTCGGAATGACCCCCTATGTTCACACGAGGCTCGGTCCGTTTCTCCCTGTAGAATCCTTGGGGTACCTGTGATAAAATTATACTCACATAATCCAGGGTATCTTGTATTCTTTGTATAATCCACGTACTTGGCAAAACAAAAAAACGGAAACCCGACCACGCACTGAAAGGGGCCCCATGTTTACACATGGGACCCCTTTCCCCGACTGCCAGGACCCCCCTGACTCCTGTCAAAGAGGGTCCCTTCAGCCAATCAGGGAGCGCCACTGTGTGCTCCTGTAGTGTCTGTGAGGCTGCACACGGCAGAGATACAATGTAGCGCCTATGCGCTCCATTGTATCCAATGGTGGGAACTTTGCGGTCAGTGGTTGACCGAAAGTAACCTCACCGCTGACCGCAAAGTTCCCACCATTGGATACAATGGAGCGCATAGGCGCTACATTGTATCTCTGCCGTGTGCTGCCTCACAGACACTACAGGAGCACACAGCCAATCAGGAGGGTGCCACGACGTGGCGCTCCCTGATTGGCAGAAGGGACCCTCTTTGACAGGAGTCAGGGGGGGTCCTGGCAGTCGGGGAAAGGGGTCCCATGTGTAAACATGGGGCCCCTTTCAGTGCGTGGTCGGGTTTCCGTTTTTTTTATTTTGCCAAGTACGTGGATTATACAAAGAACAGAAGGTACAATGGATTATGTGAGTATAATTTTTTTCACAGGTACCCCTAGGATTCTACATGGAGAAGAGGACCGAGCCTCGTGTGAACATAGGTAAGTATGTATGTTTGGAGGTGTGCATGTATGTAATAAACTTATACTGTCACGGTGTGTGTGTCCTGTTTTTTGTTGGGTATTTTTTTAGTAGTAGTACTACAGGTACCAGCGGGCCCGGTTTTCCACCGCATGCTGGTACTTGTGGTTCTCCAAATACCAGCTTGCGGGGGAGGCTTGCTGGGACTTGTAGTACTGCTACTAAAAACAATATTCTAATTTTTTTCAAAAGGTTATCAGCCCCCCATCCGCCGCCCTTGGATGGGGGGGACAGCCTCGGGCTTCACCCCTGGCCCTTGGGTGGCTGGAGGGGGGACCCCTTGATTTAAGGGGTTCCCACTCCTCCAGGGTACCCCGGCCAGGGGTGACTAGTTGGGTATGTAATGCCAGGGCCGCCAGGACCACAATAAAAGTGTCCCCCGGCTGTGGCATTATGTACCTGGCTAGTGGAGCCCGGTGCTGGTTTTAAAAATACGGGGGACCCCTACGCTTTTTGTCCCCCGTATTTTTAGAACCAGGACCAGGCGCAGAGCCCGGTGCTGGTTGATGAAATATGGGGGAACCCCTGTCATTTTCCCCCCGATATTTTTTCAACCAGGACTGGCTCAAAGAGCCCGAGGCTAGTTTTGCTTAGGAGGGGGGACCCCACGCATTTTTTTTAATTTTTTTTAACACTTTACCACCCCTTACCACTGATAAACATGCAAGGATCTCACGGATCCGTGCATGCCTATCAGAACACGGTAAAAAAAAGCAGGTCTATTTTAAAACTGCTTTTTTTTTACGATTTGTATTTATTCACGGCAGTGTTTGCCTATTGCCGGCAGTGTTTGTGAAATACAAATTTTAGTAAATGACCGAGTTCTATCAAATAACAGGCGTATTTGACCGATGGTGTATTCATTCGTATTTTTTTTCTTTGACTTCAAAAAAAATACGAATGCCTTCATCACTGCCGAGATTTTAGTTTAGTAAATTCCCGAGATGACACTTAGAAGAAAAAACGCAAAATCGGTCAAAATCGGGACCTTAGTAAATATACCCCAAAGTATGTTATAATGACATTCTGGAATCCTGACACCAGGGGTGAAGCTAGCTTTTATGTCACCTTGGACAAAGACATTAGTGGCTCCATATACTACAAACAGCATCAGTGACCACCATATACTACAGACAGCATTAGCGACTGCCATATACTACACACAGCTTAAGCAACCGCCATATGCTTTAGACAGTAATAGTGACCCAAATATACTACAGACAGTATTAGATTCACCCATATACTACAGGCAGTATTAGTATCTCCCATATATTGCCATATATTACAGACAGTATTAATGATCCCCATATACTACAGACAGCATTAGTGACCACCATATACTAAACACAGCTTTACCTAGACCACCATATATACTACACACAGCATTAGTGACTCCCATATACTACAGACAGCATTAGTGACCAGCTGAGCACCATATACTACACACAGCATCAGTGAACGCCATATAACACAGCCAGCATTAGTGGCCACCATATAATACAGACAGCATAGTGACCGTCATATAATACCGACATTATCAGTGATCCCCATATACTGCAGACAGCACTAGTGACCCCCATATACTACACACAGCATTAGTGACTGCCATATAATACAGAAAGCATATGTGACCACCAATATACGGTATGCATTTAATATACCGCCCGTTGGGATCTCGGCTGTCATAATACCGACGCTAAAATCCTGACAGGGGTACAATGCAACCGCCGGAATACCAGCGAGGTAGGTGATTCTCCCTCTGTCCACGACACCCAGAGAGGGAGAATAGAACCTGTGGCAAGCGAAGTGAGCCACCGTGCCCACAGCGCGGTGAGCCCGGCGAGCCCGCAATGGGCCTCGATGCGCTCACCCCGCTGCTGACATTCTGGCGGACAGGATGCTGATGTCGGTATAGTGATATTATGCCCCCACAGTTATACCTGTCACCATATTATGCCCCACACAGTAATGCCCCTGACACCATATTATTCCCCCACAGTAATGCCCCTGTCACCATACTATGCATCCACATGTCCATCACCATATTATGCCTACATAGAAAAAGTGCCCTATGCCACAGTACCTGCTTTCAGCGGTTCTGCTTGTTGTCAGGGGTTTTGCTCACCCTCCTAAAATGGGCGCCACCTCTTCTAGCATTTAAAATGACTGTCTCCTCTGAGGCAGCAGCCATTTTGGGAGGGACATTTTCAATGCTTAGAGTGGGGGCCCTTTCAGTAGCGGATGACGGCGGCGGGTGGCATGCAGCCCGGGCTTTCCACTCTCTGTCAGAGCGGCCGGGCCTGGGACAGTCGTGCCCCCAGCACTCCCCTGATGGCGGCCCTGCATATAGCTGCACTTACTGGCGAGTGGAACTTAGTCATTCACTTCTTGTCACAACACGCTGATTATTCCTTTCATACACCATGTCACGTATTCCCAGTGGGTCTTGTCATGCCTATAACTACAGGGGTACAGGGGAAACCGCCAGTAAGCCCCACCTCTTCTGGGAATCAAGGTCCACACTGCAATTGAATTATACATTATACATGTTACCTTATACTGCACAGGACTATGGTGTATTCTCTACAGTGCATTGCTGTTTTTAACCTGGTATATTATCATACATGAACTGGCAGTATTTACAGGGGCGTAGCCAGAACTTTGTGGGCTCCATAGCAACATTTTGAAGGGGCACCTGTCCCAATGCTTCTAGAGAGACATCTCTTCACTGCAGTTGTTAATGTTGTGCCGTAGTTACTATTTTGCCCCATAGTAAGTAGTGCCCTAGTTCATATTATGTCACATTGTAGGGCTGCCAGTACACATTATGCCACATTACAGTATGCCCAGTTCATATTATGCAAAACTATAGTGCCTCTACTTCATATTGTGCCACATTACAGTGCCCAAGTATATATTATGTAGCATTATAGTGCCCTCCAGTTAAGTTTATACCACATTACAATGAACAAGTTCAGAAACATAACAAAATATTTTGCAGGTCCTAATGTTTGTAAGGCCTCTATGTACTACACAATGGTGAAAAATATATAAAACACATGTAACTGTGATAGGGAAGGTGGGCCCCTCTCAGCTCTGGGCCCCATAGCCTCTGCACTCCCTGCACCTATGGTAGCTACGCCCTTGAGTATTTACTATATATATAGTTATCAAGGCGCCCAGACCAGTCACTTTCAAATGGTTAGCCAAACCTCTGTGGTGGCTGGCCACACCCCTACACATGGGCCCCTACCACTGCATTCTGCCGATAGACCCTTCATGCCTCAGTCAACACTACGTATATGGTATACATACCTCCCAACTGTCCCGAATATAGCGGGACAGTCACGCTAATTGGACACTGTCCCGCTGCCCCACCCGTAGACCGAAGTGTCCCGCGGGTGAGGGGAGACAGTTGGGAGAGCCAGTGATCACCGCTGTTCTGCATCTATCAGTGCAGGGAGGGGAGCCCAGGGGCTACCCAGCCGCTCAGGGAGCACTGGGCATGCCCACAAAATGAAGTGGGCTCCATCCCCTTTCCGGGCGCGGCCACGCCTCTGGTGCGGAAGGACACTGTAAAGTTGGGAGGTTTGGGTATATAGAGCTGCATAACATTGTATAGTGACAGGACTTGCAGTTTTCATAGTGAGCGTTTAGGTCTCTTGTGCATCATGCTAGTTTATCTGTCTCTTGTCCATTATTCTAGTCTCCCTGTACATCTCATCCACTACCAGAGCGCAGCCACATGGACTCAGCACGTGTTCAGTTTCTGGTCCGTGGCCCAGACAAGCTATGTGAAGGTGGAAGCATGTGCAGTGTGAAAGTAGGGAGCAGAGTGCAGGCAGAGGTCAGGTGACTGTTCTCTTTAATCTCTTAATCTCTATCCTTGTTCTTTACCAGTCTTTCTGCTGTTACAAAATGAAACCTAAAAAAAAAAAAAAAAAAATGAAACCTTCAGTTTATTTCTTTGTATCCCTCCTCAAACGTTTCTTCTGTACCATCATAGCCATTACTTCCTCATAGGTGTCTCTCTCTGCTGCACTGCCAATCCTTGGTCTCTCTTTGGCCCAATGTTCGCTCTCACCATCTTCAGATCCTTTCAATAACTTCCATATCCCGCTTCTTGTGGACGACTGCCCAGTTGCAGTTGGAGTGTCCTTGACTTTGGTCCCACCCAAGCCCTGCACCAAGGCCCTGCCCATGAAGAGCTTCAGCTTCCAGCTTGGCCCTTTCTACAACAACTCCATCCAATTCCTGCACTGCAGAGTGCAGTTCTGCTCGAAGGAAACGCTGTGCAGCAGCACTGAAACTATGGCAATTCCAGAGGTAACCTGCATTGTACATATTCTGTTCCACGTACTCAGCTACTCCCCTGATCATTCAGTACCTGCATTCCAAATGTTTCCGTGATTTCCACCTTCAGACAACTTTTTTTATATTGTTTTATACAGGCTCTCCTGCAACTTTACTAATACACTGCTCTATCTTTCTGCCCATCTCCCATTCATCAATGCCTTTATGTCATCCAGGCAAAATGGTTTATGTTATCTGGATTAGTTCACAGGGGGTGATCCAGACCTGATCGCTGGGCTACTAATTTTGCTGTCCTGCATTCAGATAGTCGCTGCCTCCAGGAGTGTATATTCGCAGTGCAAGTGTGCGATCCGATGTGTACGCTGAGTGGCAAAAATCCACTTTGCAGTCTCTGCGCAGCCCAGGACTTACTCCTACAGTGCGATGAGAACAGGCTGATCGGGCGCGGAGCCGACATCAGACACCCTCCCTGATAACGCTTGTGCATGCCTGCGTTTTTTCCAGATACTCCCAATAAACGCTCAGTGCGTCTGATTTTTCGCACCAACCCGTTGCTGACCGGCGATGTCCTTTGTTGCTGTCCGATGCGTGTGCGTATTGCGGTGCATACCCAGGCGCAGTTAGTACCTGATCGCCCGCTGTGCGAAAATGCACAGCAGCAATCAGGTCTGAATCACCCCCACAGTTTTATCCACAGAGCAATGCTGTGTCATATCCAAGGGCAATACAAATGACAATTCCATTGAACTAGTGTAAAAGCCTTCCTTAAAGCACAGAAGAAAACAAAGAAAATGTGTACTTAGAAAAAGTGGCAGGTTGGCACATACAACTCAATCAATGAAAGTCACCTGAAGGTGGAACCAAAAAACTTTAACTGTCTAGAATAAAACATATTCCTTTTCTTTTACACTTTGCCAGTGTCGCATTCCTAATGATCACTGCGACCAGCTTACTGCTCCACCGTTGTTCCTGAATCCTGAGCTCCAGCGCACAGTGACGCAACCACTGCTGGTCACCATCTCTGGTCCCTCACGCCCACTGCTCCATCCCAGCACAGGTACGTAGTCCCACCCAACATATACAGTCACATGAACTGCAATGGTTCAAGAGCGTTTAGAATGATTGTAAATGTAGTCTTGCCTTATAGGTCACAAGAAACCATCTCCTCCTGCACGCAGAGGTGAGAAAGACAAAAATCATTATCCAGGCTCTGATCAAAGGAGATGTCTAGTCTCTTGCTTTGTCTTTACAGAATATGGCGTACAGGGGGTAGGAGTGGTAGCAGTGGTTGGGGTGACACTCTGCTCCTTCTTCATTGGGTCATTGCTGACAGCTGGACTGTGGTGTATTCACATCAAGACATGTGAGTAAAACTTAGCCACTTCCTTTTAACATGACCTCTGTGTGTCTGTGGAGCAGTTCCTATGACACTTATGTGCGCAACAATGATGCCCTCTCTTCTCTACAGCCCCGGACTATCAGGTGACACCAAGCTCGTAAGGATGTCAAGATTTCCTATAGATGTCATCAAATGTGACAGTAATGGAGCACCTCTGACCCGTTTATTACATCTCCCAATTAATGTTAGTCACTAATAAAAATCTGAATGCAGGCATCCATCTTGTTTGTCATGAGTTATACAATACAGTATACAAAGTGCATTTGGTGACTGTTATACAGTACAAAGTGCAGTTGATGATGTATTAACCTGGAGAAGGCATAAGGAAGTGATAAACCAGGTATAAGTGCAAGGTGATAAACGCACCAGCCAATCAGCTCCAATATGCAAATTACAGACACCCTTCTTTCCCTTCAGCACACTAAAAATTACCTGTAACCATACCTGAACCTATCTGGTAATGGAGAATTAATCACACGTTTGCAAACACATGTTTAGCTGCTGAGCCACTTCACGGCTTCTCCGATATCAGCAGTCCTAACACTACATAATAGCAGTGCCCACATAAGGCCATGTAATTTGTCACAGCACAGTAGGTCTCATGATAAAGGCTATTACTAAAACACAACCAGACAGAGAGCTAACTTACCCGGGAGCCACCCCCAGGATCTCCTATTGGCACTACAAGGAACAGCATGCCTTCCAAATACTGCTCCCATTCAATGCCTCTCGCACACAAACAGACAAACAATGGTAGTTGCTCGGTCATTCCTGGAGATAATTATGCAAATTGACAGTTAGGAGCTGACTGGCTGGTGCGTTTATCACCTTGCACTTATCACTGCTTTATCTCTTCTCCAGGTTAATACATCTGCCCAAGTATACAAATTGCAGTAGCTATTATAAAGTACAGTATACAAAGTTTAGCTGCTGAACTTTTAATAAGCATTTATTATGTTTTTTGTAACTTTTATGGAACATTAGAATTTTAAACATTTGTGAGATGCGGAATCATGGCTAAATCAGACTGCTAGTTGTGAATGCTGGAGGACCAGATCTTTAAGCCTAAAGCTAGGTACACACTATAGGATTGTCTGCCAGATCTGGCTGGTTGGAATGAAAATCTGGTAATGGATGAGAACAAATGACAATAGATCATTTGATCCCAATCACTGCAAAACAGACAAAAAACAGTTGTTCATCCAAGATGGTTAAATTTGTATTTAACCAATTTGCATGAACGACAGGTTTTGTTCGTTTTTCAGTGTTTGGGAGCAAATGGTCAATTGTCATTTGCTCTCATCCATTACCAGATTTTCATTCCAACCAGCCAGATCTGCCAGATAATTGTATAGTGTGTGCCTAGCTTAACTCAGAACTGATCGCAGCAGCAACATTTTCTCTAATGGGCAAAACCATGGGGGTCATTCCGAGTTGTAGCTTTGCACACGCTAAGCCGCCGCCTACTGGGAGTGAATCTTAGCATATTAAAATTGCGAACGAAAGATTAGCAGAATTGCGAATAGACACTTCTTAGCAGTTTCTGAGTAGCTCCAGACTTACTCGGCATCTGCGATCAGTTCAGTGCTTGTCGTTCCTGGTTTGACGTCACAAACACACCCAGCGTTCGCCCAGACACTCCTCCGTTTCTCCAGCCACTCCCGCGTTTTTCCCAGAAACGGCAGCGTTTTTTCACACACTCCCATAAAACGGCCAGTTTCCGCCCAGAAACACCCACTTCCTGTCAATCACACTACGATCACCAGAACGAAGAAAAAACCTCGTAATGCCGTGAGTAAAATACCAAACTGCATAGCAAATTTGCTTGGCGCAGTCACACTGCGGACATTGCGCATGCGCATTAGCGACTATTCGCTCCGTTGCGACAAAAAAATAACGAGCGAACAACTCGGAATGACCCCCCATGTGCACTGCAGGGGGGGGCAGATATAACATGTGCAAAGAGAGTTAGATTTGGGTGTGGTGTGTTCAAACTGAAATCTAAATTGCAGTGTAAAAATAAAGCAGCCAGTATTTACCCTGCACAGAAACAAAATAACCCACCCAAATCTAACTCTCTCTGTATGTTATATCTGCCTCCCCTGCACTGCACATGGGGTTTAATTCAGATCTGATTGCTGTCCTGCGATCAGATAGTCGCTGTCTACAGGGGGAGTGTAAATTCGCCCGTGCAAGTCTGCGATCGCATGTGTAGCTGAGCTGCAAAACTTGTGTGTGTGCAGTCTGTGCGCAGCCCAGGACTTACTCTTCCAGTATGAATGAATCAGGCTGATCGGGGCCGGAGCTGACATGAGACACCCTTCCTGAAAAGTCTTGGGAACGCCTGCGTTTTTCCGAACACTCCCAGTAAACGCTCAGGTGCCACCCACAAAGGCCTGTTCGTCACCCTGCGAATGCCCATACGATTGGATTTTTCGCAGCATCCTGTCACTGACCGGCGATGTCCATTGTTGCTGTCTGAGGTGCATGCGCATTGCGGTGCATACGCATGTGCAGTTAGGATCTGATCGCCCGCTGTGCGAAAACGCACAGCACCGATTAGATCTGAATTATCCCCATGGTTTTGCCCATTAGGGAAAGATTGTGCTGCTGTGATCAGGTCTGAATTAGGCCCTTTGGGGTCTATTCATGAAGCAGTGAAAAGAGTGGAGAAATGAGCCTTTGGAGAAGTTGCCCATGGCAACCAATCAGCTGTTCCATACAATTGTATAGTATGCAAATTATAAATGTTACTTCAATGCTGATTGGTTGCCGTGGGCAACTTCTCAACTGGCTCACTTCTCCACACTTTTCATTGCTTCATGAATAGACCCCAATATGTCTCATCTTGCCATACAGATAAGCACCCAGAGCTGTACATCTGTCACTCAGGCTGAAAGACTTAGGGGGACATTTACTAAGCAGTGATAAGAGCGGAGGAGTGAGTCAGTGGTGTAGTTGTCCCATCAACCAATCAGCTGCTCTGTATAATTTTATAGTATGCAAATGATAGATGTTACTTCAGTGCTGATTGGTTGCTATGGGCACTACTCCACTGGCTCACTTCTCTGCTCTTATCACTGCTTAGTAAATGTCCCTATTAATCCTGCGATGCTCAGTCAGTCACATGCAGTCAAAGGGCGGTATTAAATTCTTTTCACCCCATTCCACACCTGTTCTGTTTCTGCTTACAGGTGTGGTATAATCATTTCAGCTTGCTACCCCTGGGGTAGTAAGCACGCTCAACCCTTTACGCAGCTAAGCCTGATTACTATGGGCGCGATATGCATGATAGCAGGGATTACTTTAGAAAGGAGATTGGGCGTGATATATCATTTCAATACCGCCCACTGATTTTGCAGCCATGCTCCAGTTGCCAGTTGTCAGTATCAGTGGTCTTACTGGACCTGTATACAGTATCTGTGATTTGTTGCCAGGTCACATGAGCAGAACAAAGCGTGTACTTTACTCTAAATGTGTGTAAATCTGCCTGTGATATATATAGTATGTAAGGAGTGTGTATAATAATAATAATAATAAAAAAGGTAAATAAAAATAGCTATAGCGGTGAGGCAGGAGTATAGCATTGCTATTCAGATTATATGTACGCTAACACGGAAGACACTGGATATGACCAGGCCAGCACTTATAGTGTTCAGCATAAAGCCAGAATTGTAAAACACATTGGTCCAAGGGATCACTGTGGCCTGGCACAGAGGTGTGGAAGCGGGTAGGAGGGCACATATACACCCACTGCCTTGCTCTAGCCACCTTCTGAAGTTTTCTTTTTATTAGTATAAAATGAATGGGGGAAAAAAAATCACATTAAAAACAGCAAAACGTCCTGGGCCCAGATCATATGCCAGGCGTTGGTGATAGCAGAGGGCCTCGGGTACAGGTGGTTACTTGGAGGAAATTTACATTGGCCTCTTCTTGAGATGGAGCACAACCACTGAGTCCCTTTACTGCTAATGGAAAAGATACAATGCTGGACATGTCCATCAATACTCCAGGGAGTACAGCTTTTCAATACACTAAGCCAGTGGTTCTCAAACTCGGTCCTCAGGACCCCACACGGTTCATGTTTTCCATGTCACCCAGCAGACGCACTGTGTATCACCAACTGCCACATTTTAAAAATCTACAGGTGACCTGCAAAGCTGTCATTGAGGTATGAGGCATTTTATACCTTTGTAGTTCATACAAATTGGTTAAATCACAAATTTAACAAATTTGTCTGAATTACAGGCTTTGTCAATCTTCCAGTGTTTGGGAGCAAATGGTCTATTGTCATTTGTTCTTATCCATTGCCAGATTTTCATTCTAACCAGCCAGATCTGACCGATAATCTGTAAGATAATTGTATATTGTATGCCCAGCTTTAGGAAGATACTAGACTAAGGTAATAGACTCTTCCTGTACAGTAAGCGTGTGCTCACTTTACATTACCAAGTATTGACGTAAGTATTGTACCACTTTCAGAGCAAATATGGAAGATAGCAAATAAAGGGACTGCAAACCATAGATATTTTATTTTCACTTAGTATTTGCTTGATGTGATATCAATGTAAGATATATTTCCTTTAGGACATGGGTCTTCAACCTGCGGCCCTCCAGTTGCTGTGGAACTACACATCCCAGCATGCCCTGACTCCGTTTTACCATTCTTTAATAGCAAAACTGTGGCAGGGCATGGTGGGATGTGTAGTTCCACAGCAGCTGGAGGGCCACAGGTTGAAGATCCATGCTTTAGGTCTTTACTTATTATCTGATAATGGTGGTAGTAACTGTTGCCTGCAGAGCTAACAATGCAGTAAAGATGGCATTGTTTGGCTTCCCTTCCCCAAATTCCTTACTCTCCTTCCAGACAATCAAACTGTTTGTGTGTGTGCTAATGATTTCACAATGTTGTGGACGGATAATTTAGTGATAAACAATATATGTACAACAAAGCTCAAAAAAGCTTGGTGTTACAGTAGCTTGAAACATATTGTACCATGTAGTTAGATAAGCCCCATCATTTCAGTAGGTGCAAACAAATGGAAACCAACTGCGCTAATACAAATGATCACAAATGATGTCTTAGCTGAAAAATTAATATCTGAATGTTTAATAAAAAATTCTTCTAAAATCAATCATAATCATATAAGTGCACACATACACTTAAAATAACATCTGTATAGGCCAATTTCTGACCAATCATGAAACAACATGTACTTAAAATCAAGCCATATAAGCCAACCTCTGACCGTAATGAATTTCTCTTAGGGCAGTCTCTGTATAAAACCACTGGTATGCAACTGCTGCCGGTTGTGATGAAATGAAGTCCTGCAGGACAAGCACAGTGTGGATTTTTATGACATCCAATTTGAAGATCATATAGTTACCAAGTCCCTTGTGGTCTTTGTGCCGGGTATTCCACCTAGCGGGTATCCGGAGTATCCTCCTTGCTCCAACGCAATAATACGGTGGTTCTCCCTTTTATTAATGTCCACAGTAGAAAGAGGGGACTGGAATCTCCCAGGATGTATAATGAGCAGAGTCCTGTAGAATTCTTGACGGTGCCCTGGTCAGAGATGAGGCTCCCTAACGCGTTTCGCTGTCTATTTGGCAGCTTTAATCAAAGGTCATCATTTCAGTAGGACAGATATAGCACAAAGCATTATGAAGAACCGCCATGGCCTCTCTTGTATACGCCTAGCAGTGCTGCAAGTGGGCGGGTATGGCGTACCCTTAAGAATTTAGCCACGGGTATGCCATACCCACTCCGCTGGGCCGCCGCTCACTGTGACTGTGCTGACTGAGTTTCCGCTGTGAGCAGGCACTGCTGCTGCCGCTGTCGCATCGGTGCCTCCCCTCCCATCCAGCTGGGAAGCGAAGGGGGGCGGCGGGTGTGCAGAGGATCCTGGGGGCTGGCTGGGCGCGTGAGGCTTGCAGGGTCATTCAGGGGGCAGCCGCACCGCATTAGGAGCAGTCACTGAAGCTGAGCACATCATCTCTTGGAGGGGACGGGAAGCAGCCTGAGAGATGATGTAAGATGGTGTAAGTTTCTAGTATATTGTATATCTAGCACTGTGGGTGCAATGTATATCTGGCACTGTGGGGCATTTGTGTATTTGGCACTGTGGGGGCATTGTGTATCTGGCAATGTGGGGGCATTTGTGTATCTGGCACTGTGGGGGCATTTGTGTATCTGGCACTGTAGGGGCAATGTATATCTGGCACTGTGGGGGCATTTGTGTATCTGGCACTGTGGGGGCATTTGTGTATCTGGCACTGTGGGGGCAATGTATATCTGGCACTGTGGGGGCATTTGTGTATCTGGCACTGTGGGGGCAATGTATATTTGGCACTGTGGTGCAACGTGTATCTGGCAATATTGGGATCATAGGTGTATCTGGCCCCCCCATACGTGTATCACGCCCCATGTGACATTTGGCCACGCCCATTTTTTTGGCACGCGCACACAGTACCCGTAAGACATTTTTTCTACTTCACCACTGACGCCTAGCTCACCGCATGACAGTACTGCTGCACAGCCTATGAATAGAATGACACAGAGATG